>NW_004567111.1:47667950-47672392 GCF_000260355.1 Condylura cristata
TATATATATATATATATATATATATAGATACAGATATATATATCACATCTTCTTGATCCAATCATCTAGTTTTGGGCATGTGACTTGTTTCCAGAATTTACCTATTGTAAGTCATACTGCAATAAACATAGGGGTGCCTGTATCTTTTTGAATTAATGTTTTTGTATCCTTTGGGTATATCCCTAGTAGTGGAATTGCGGGGTCATATGGAAGTTCCATTTTTAGTAGTCTGAAGAATCTCCATACAGCTATCTATAGTGTTTGCACCAGTTTGCATTCCCACCAGAATCTTTGCCAACATTTGTTGTTGTTAGTTTTATTGATATGTACCATTCTCCCTCGTGTGAGATAGTATCTCATTGTGGAGTTGAAGGGATTATACTCAGTGAAATAAGGCAGAAGGAAGAAGAAAAATATCAAATAGCTTCACTTATAGGAGTAATTTAAGAGACCCAAATAAGACAGAGGGGAAAGGTATATTGTTATTACAAAATAAAACAATACAAAAACAAACAGACAATTATAAACCAGAGAGAAGGGGGATAAAAAGGGATCAGAAGGAGGCAGGAATGTGGGGAGCTAGTGTGATGATGGGAGGAGGAGGGGGCAAGTAAACATTGTTATAAAATGAACAAGGTAAATAGATATATAAAAATAAATTTAAAATGCATTCTATGTAAACCTTTTTTATAAATAATGAGATACCTTATGATACCACATACAACATCTATTTACTTTTTTTAATGAGTACTTTTAATTAAATTATTTGTATTGAAATAACATTGGTTTACAAAACTGTGTATACTTTAGGGGTACAGGTTAACATATTTTCAAATGGATGTTATCATGTCACACCCAAAGCACCAAAACCTCCCCATAGTTTAATAAGTATTTGTTTTTCCAAATTTCATTTTCACCATATGATTTAAAAGAAATGGTTTTCAGTTGTAAACAACTGTCACATAAATTATGTAATTTGATTCTTGGATTACATGCCCTATTTTGCAGAAAAGGAATCTCCAGATTAAGGCACGTGACTGACACAAAATAGGTATCTACTGAATAAATGAACATGGCAATCAATGAATTGATTTTCAGTGACAAGTCTAGGTTTGAACAGACTTGATACTCTGACTTTGGTCTACTTTTCTTTACAATTCATCATACCTTCTCTGTCCTTGTTAACACACACACACACACAAAATGTTAATTGTCACATTCAATATAGATTTACAAGTACCTGATCATACTTCTAGCACATGCAAAAATATTGATTCCAGATTCTAAGGAAATATACTGAAATGGTATCATTGTGAATACTACTAGAAATCCTCTTGTCTTGCTTTTTCCAAAGATATGCTCCAAATAAAGTTTAAAATTTAAATTTTGAAATAGAATGTTCTCTTGTTCCATTCCTAGAACTTTTCTCATTGTTGAGAATCCTAGTAAAGTTCACATAGATGTGCAGAGGTAGGCTCAGGAAAAATAGGGGAGGATGAAATTTGACAACAATTGTAGAAATCATGCAAATACGTTATATGGATTGTGAGCCCCTTCTTCAGTAAGATATAGTGTGAGAAGGAAAATACAGAAATCACAGAATAAAGAGATTTCACTTTCCTTGCCACAGGCAATGTTTCTTCGAAAATCCAAAGCTCCAGTGAGAAAATTCCTTTACCAAGTTATTGCTAACCCTCAGATAGTAATATGATATTGGGTAGAAAGTTAACAAAATATAAAGCTGACAATGAAGACTAGCTGCCACTGGAGAAGTAGGAAGCCAGGCTTTAGTCCTTTTGATATTTTAAATATAATTTCAATGCAAGTTCTGGGCAGGTATTTAAGTGGAAAAGGGTACAGCCTTACTCCTATTACTTTTCCTTCACAAAATAATGACCCATTTTCTCCTGCATGACGGTCAGTAAAGTCAAATAGCCCCACACTATCTGATGAGACTACACCTTAAAGTATATATCTCCAAGCATTTCTCATTTATTGGTTGGCATTTAAAAATAAATACGATTTTATCCTTTGAAAGGACAAAAAGCCAGCAGCCTGCATGTGTTATATTCATTTCTAGAATAATACAAAGAGTAAGCCAGTTCTCAATTTTGTATTACTCCCATTTATATACCCAGAGTGAGGATTAAAAACACCAGTCAACTCCTGAAATAGTTACCAGGACCACCTGAGAATGAAGCAATTATCACAGGACTCACTCCAGGCCTGGCAACATGCTCATCAAAACCCTAACTATGGATCTGATTTTTTACCCTGTAACTAATCACCAATGAAACTTGATCCAGTGCAACACAATGGAACATGTGAGTTATTTCACGTTCGTCATTTAGTTGTTGTTAAAGCATTCAGGAGAAAAAATATAAGATTTCTTAATTTTGTCAAATAATTTGTAAAAATAGTATCTCCCATCCCACCTATCCTGCCCCAATAAAATGCAGAGAAGTATGTAGTACTTCTTGCATTGCTCATTTACATGCGAAGATGCTGTGAGAAGCACAAAGCCTTGGACCATCCACATACTTCCAGGATCCCTCCATAAGAGGTCAGGTTTGCTGGGGGAAAATATCTAAAAATCATAGACTTACATGTTTTCCAAACTGCAAAACTCATTGGCAGCTTCCTACATCGGATATCTGCAGCCCTGTAGCAAATGAATGAAAAAAAAGAGCAGACTTGTTACCAGAGGAAGAAGTTTCAAGATGTCCAGAAGAAGGGAGAATTAAAAGAAGAAAGACTAGCAAAAAATTAAGCACTAGGATAATAATATATACTTCAGAAGAATTTTATGACAATTAAATGCGATATGTCAAGATGCTTATGAAATTATGAAACCTCAAATTATGCAAATAACATGAAGACAAAAAGGTCCAAAGAGAGTGGTTCAGATCTTCACAGATGAGAGTACACTCCCCACATGTACAGCTGATACTTTCCTTATGCTTTAACTAATATAACAGATATAGAAAGGCACGAAATCACAACTCCAGAATTTCTTCTCAGGTAAAGTAGGCCAAGAGTCTGTTCAACATTACTTTATATATTATAATACTTACTTTTTATTCCTCCCTAAGTGTTTAAATAAGGCAAGTTATTTAGTGACAAGAGAATTTTTTTTATGTATTGCTATCCAAAACCTCTTATACAATTCCAAATTTCCTTCAATTCCAATCAGAATTCATAAATAATTTTTAAATTGCAGCAAATTGTCAGACTTGTGAGTAAAAGTCAATTCCATTACCATTTTATAATTTTACAAAATTGCAAAGAAGTGCTGATTCTAGTCCAAGAAAGGCATTTTATCTGAATTGCTTAGAGCTCTCCTATTCATACTTGTGAATCACCCATATAAAAACACAGACACAAAAACTGTTGTTAAAATGTGAATATCTTCAAAAATACCTTATGTGAGAAGTCATTAACATAAGATGGTGAGACATGAAGTAAAAAATGAGTTGCACAGATAACAGCATATGCAGAAATACTTTATAAGAAATTACCTAGGAACTGCACTTAAATGAAATGATTGCTAGCATATATTGAATATTTGCTCTCTAATAGGTATATTTATAGTCAGTATACAACCCTTACCCACATAACAATCCTATGAATTAATATGATCTCCATTTAACAAAAGCTCAAAAAAATCAGCTTGCCCAAGCTCCCCAGCTGGGTCAAGCTGGGGACTCTAGCTTGAGATTCCATGCCCTTAACCACTAAGTACACTACCTTGAGACTCCCAATTTATGGGATTTATTAAAGTTGTGACATGCAAGGAACTCCAGGAAAGGATGTATAGATCATCATTCAATGGAGTCTCTGAAGAAAGAATGTCTTAGATTAAACCATTTGTTAAATAATCCCTTCTCTATTTCCTATAAGCTTAAATATGACCAGAGTGAATAGATGAATGTGATTAAAATCTCTGAGAAACAAGGGAAAGGGATAGCATTCCCAAGAAGTTTAACTCTGAAAAGAATTAAAACACAAATATCAAAACCTTTCATTATATAAAGGCAAGAAGAGATGAAAAGGGGATAAATAATGTAAATCTTTACAAACAGCGTGACTCTTTTCAAAAACCTAAAGTCTTTCAGACAGAACACAGGTAACTAAGTAATAATTCAGAAGCCTGTGGTAATTCAGGTATTGTAGAACTAAGGCAAAAGATATATTATAAAAGTAGGGCCCTCCCCGATGGTGCAAGAACTGTGAAGCTAGCCACAGCCATTTCAGCACAAGTTTGATCCCCGGGCCAGGGAGGTGACTCACATGGCACAGACAAACCTCTCCAGTCTCACCCACTGTTCCCCTCAGCAGTGTATTTCAATCTTCCTGTTCTGTTCCCTACTCTGCCTCTAGTGAATACATGTACCTCTGGCCTGAACCCCAGTTATTCTATACACAAATAAATAAATCTTTTA
>NW_004567111.1:47672492-47689989 GCF_000260355.1 Condylura cristata
TATATATATCCCAAAGTCGATAGTTCCCTGCTTTAGAGGAACAAAATGATAAAGAGAGTCAGCCCACACCCCTGTCAGAGGACTGTATGATAAATTAGCCTTAACATGTTTCTGCCTTTGTGTCATTACTCCCCCAAACAAGTCATATTGAACTAGTCTACTACTAACTAGAGGAAAGCTAGACTACCCTGAAGTCCTACCGAAAAAGCCCAAAATATAGAAGAGATAAAGGAATCTGAAGACTTGATTTACAGCAAGGAGGAGGTTATGACTGCCATTTCCAAACAGTGAAAGATCACTCCAGTAGCAATAATGTAACCCGAGGATGGTGAAGGGAGCAAATGCCAGATCACAGAGCCACGCTAAGCAATGTGAATATTTTCCAGATGAAAAAAGGAAGTAAATAAAAGGCTGGAGCAGCAACATTCCAGATTCCATGTCCATTTTAAAAGGTGGACTGCTGTGACAGCTAGGAGCATCCAGATCCCTACACTAAGAGACTTGGCCAAACTCTTACATGACCACTAGCAATCTTACAGCAAGTCCCTGTAAGAACCAGTTCCCTTGAGTCCCTTCCTAGAAAAACTCAAAGCTGCCGCAAGAATTTACCCTTTGTTCCAGTCAACTCCTGAGAAAGGCCCCTAATCTCCCTTTTCAGGAAGTATTTATTTGAAAACTATTTATAACTGTAAATCCTTCTTCTATTCTACAGAAGATTCTGCTGAATCTTCTACATACAGCCCATGAGTCCCTTCCTTAAGGACATCTACATCATTCCTTGGAAATGTAATCAGAGAGCAGATTCCCTGTGACCCAGTGTCTGTAGATTAGAAACTTAACTTTAATAAATGACAGTAAATACAGATATCCTAATCACCTTGATCTTGACTACTTACCTGATTTTTGTACACTTTTATTTCCCTGTATTCAAGCCTTCATTCCCTTCCCTATTCCAACATTCTACTTTTAAAACACCCAGCCACTTCTGCACAGATCAGAGCTGAAGTTGACACAATGGTATATCCTCAATTGCAAATAGACTTGAATAAAATCTGTGTTTATCATCTTTTTAACCAGTATCTGGATTTTATCTTTGACTCTTTGATGTGGAAACAAATTAGAGGGACACTAACTGGAGACCATAGTAATAATCTAAATATAACAGGGTATGGTCTGAACCCATGTAAGTTAAGAGTTGTAGAGAACCACAAACAGGTTCAAAGTAATAAAACAAGAACTTAGGATCTAAAGATTTTAGTAACTGACTTTGGGGATGAGTCCATAGTCATGGTATTATAATAGTGAATAATAATTTGATACTGATAAGACTTTATTCACCGTCATCCAAACAATATACATGCTCTATAACTACCTTCCAATGTGAACTATGTAGCTGCTCACTTGACTCAGAGCCAAATTTGAATGTCATCAATAGTAACAAAAGTGGAGTCTTGTTATTTGTGGCCTTCTTTTCTTTGATCCTGACTCATATCATATGTATTTTTTTTTTTAATTCTTATATTGTGTGTATCCTTTTCTGGTAGAGGACCATGCAACAGAGTACAGTATAAACCCGGGAAGAGACCATGAGAGAACACCAGAGAGTCCAGACAAGAGTGAAGATTGGCCTGGGGGGTAGGGGGGGAAGGTCTGCCTGCCCTGTATCTGGTTGCCTCACTATCATCTACCAATGGTGTAGAAAGATCATTAAAAGCCTGAAAAAGCCACGGAGTGCTCCAGGACTCCTTTACCCATCTGCCCAGATCAGAGAAAACCTGCCCTGTGCCTTGCTTGTGCTACAGGTACCTAAAAGTCCTTAAAGTGGGAAGAATTCATCATCCTCATATCCTCATTCCAATTTTCCTGTCTCCATCTCTTAGTAAAGTCTCCATTACTTCTCCCTTACCTCTAGCTTTGACACCTCATCAATTGTCAGCGAGTCTCCCAACTCACCTTGTTCCTTTGTTGCTTATATTCATATCTCCTGGGTAAGAAGAAATTTTCAGTCAATTCCCAATTTTTCATTACTACTTGCTATGAATATAATCTTTTTCCTTTTAGATTCAGTAGCTTTCTAACCACTCCACACTTTCTGACTAATATATCACATTAAATTATCATTTAACTTTACCACTTTAAAATTCCAACAATTCTCTAGTGCTAATAATTTAGCTAAGATATAGAAAGAACCAAAAGGTCTATTTTGTGTGTGTGTATGTGTGTGTGTACATACATATGTATACATATATATGTATATATATAATTGATACTACTCAGCAATCAAAAAAGATAAATTCATACCATTCACAGCAATATGGATAGAGCTGAAGTGATTATGCTCAGTGAAATAAGTCAGAAGGAAAAAGAGAACTATTGGATGATTTCACTTACAGAAGTTACATAACGAAACCAAACAAGGGATAGGGAAAGGGAAAAAAAGAGAAACAAAACCAGCTGGCAAACTGTAAGTTGAAGACACAGCAGGAGAGGGGGTGGGAGAGGAATCAAAACGAGAGGCATAAGCTCAAGAGACTTTGGTGACAGTTCATAGGTGACTTGGTGGGAATTTTATGGTGATTACACCTGAAGGAAAAGTCAAACATTATACAAAAATGAACAACCATGTAAAATATATGTATTTGAATTAAAATTATGTATTTAATTAAAAAGAGGTACAAACCTTTTATTTTGGCATTAAAGATGTCTTCTCAATGTAATTTTAAAAAACTTACAGAAACCTTTAGAATACCCTAAATTGAGTCTACATGGGGTGAGGAAGGGGGATATTTCTTTGTATCATATTTCATTCCAGGTTTCACACTCCTGTGGCCTCTCATTTATAAAGAAGTGAATACTGCAAGTGGCAGATTTGGAAGCTGAACTCAGTCCTTTTCTCTCCTAAGTCTAAGAGAAAACATACTTTGGGCCTCTTTAACTGAATTAGGAGGGGATAAAGGGATTGCTGGAATTATTCAGATGGACAAGCTGATCTAGTTCTGGAGTCCATTGAAATCAGGAATTCTATTGTTTCAACACCTGCATATATTTGGAGACTAACTAGAGCATATATAGAGAATTAGGTTTTCAGAAGCTGGAAAGAATGGTTTGGTATCATTTAAGCTTTGGGATAATTTATCAAACTCAGGGATTTTAAATCTTAACAATTTTCTGTGGCCTATATTATACTTTCTGCTTTCCACAAAATCAGTTCTTAGCTGCTTCAATTTGAGTTTCAGGCTGTCTAAAGACTTTCACTTGATGGGTATCTCTCCATATTGACTGGGCTGCAGGCAATGACCACTTCAAGTGATCTCACTTGCCTTAGCAAAACATTAGCTACACAGGCTTCTGTATGCAAACAAGGTAGAACAGTAACAGCTGCAGATGACCTTGAACAACATAGGTAGAGGTAGGTCTTTGATGATAAGATGGAGCTGCTACAGGGAGTTTATCAGGGAAGAGTCTTTCTAGCCCCAAGACAAGTCTTGCTTTGAAAGAGGCAGTTTCAGCATTTTTTTACCACATCTACAATGGTTTTTACTTAGGTTGGCAAAGACAGTTTAATTCCACATGGACCACATATAAGATTCCAGCTTTAAACTGTTAATGTCAAACTCAAGTAGGTTACACCAATCTTATTCCTTATTGTACATTCAAAGCAAAGGAGGAAACTCCAGAGTGATTCATCTTAAATTCATGTGGTTTGTCTACCATCTTGAGTCATCTCAACTATGCAAACTCAAGTCAGTCCTGACTTTGGTAATGCCATGAGTGCAAACCAATTTCAGACTTAAATTCAACCATAAAAGGTATTAATAAAACAATAAAAATAAATGGTCATCCTCACTGAAAAGTATGCATCAGCTTAGATTACACTAGGCAAATAAGTGAAATTACTGCTGATCCAAAGACAAAAAAAAAAAAAAAAGAAGAAGGTTGATAGTTATAAAATGCTTTCTCTAAAGAACATGATTGCTCAAAATACCACAGAAAAACTGGAGTGGTTTGAAAACCACGTCAGTATTAATAGCAGAACATGAGCAGAGGGAAAATTTAAATAAAGGAAGGTACAGATTATGTTAAAAAATG
The DNA here is from genome assembly GCF_000260355.1 of Condylura cristata. Classification (NCBI taxonomy): domain Eukaryota; kingdom Metazoa; phylum Chordata; class Mammalia; order Eulipotyphla; family Talpidae; genus Condylura; species Condylura cristata. The sequence goes on from NW_004567111.1 coordinate 47,676,582, forward strand.
GTATTTCTTTAGGATTACATTTGAAATCTTAAGGAAATTAAATTAAAAATGAGAAAAGAATGTTTAGTTATTAGTAGAAAGTTAAAAAATCCATACTTTGTAGCATAGACGATAAGCATTTTCATGACCTGGTTTCTATGCACATCTTGGCTTTTTCTTGATGAACCCTACCTCTGCATCCTAAGTTTCAGTTATACCAAACTACTTGCAGCCCCTGACCATTTCAGACTTTATTTTCCTTCTCTCTGGCCTGCCCTATTATCCTAGTCAATGTGGATAGTTCAGGGCTCAGCTGAAGTTTCACTTATTCTAAGGAGTTCTTCTTACATCAACCAGGAATTGATAGAATTACACACACAATCATAGCTCCTATAACATTTTATTTTTCTTAAATTTTTAAAATTAAATTCTAAATCAGTGGTTCTCAAAAACTTTGTTATAGCGTCCTTTGCATCATTTTGAAAATATGAGAATATTCTTGGTGGTCACAATATTAAACTTTAGGGGAGCACTACAAGCAAACATTCAGTAGGCAGGCTGGGGTGTTGGACATTTTGCAACAGGCATATAGGCCTGTACAAATAAAAAAAGGAATTGTCAGCATCATGTCCAATTTTTTATTGTTCCACTGAACTTTGATGTGGGCAAAAAAAAAAAAAAATAGTTTATAATTATCTGAGTTGAAATTCAAACTGATTTATAAATAACCAGAAGACTGCATAGTGTTAGTACATAATGAATTCATGGGAATAAAACTATGATATAAACTGAGGAAAGAATGTACATCCAGAATTTGTTCCCATTTCAGAAAGTGAGATCACTAAGGGTAAAGCTGAGGTGGCCAGTTTTGCCATCAAAATACAATATTATCAATCCCTATTTGTAGCATCAGAGTCACAGTGAATCAAAGTAAATAAATAAATTTCTCTATTTAGCCCTTTTTCAAAATATCAGATATGCTTTTTTTTCAGATATACATTTAAAATGTGAGTAAACAGTCAGTTAAAATATCTGAAATTGGGTTCATACCTTTTTGTACAAATGAACAGGTACCAATGTGTCCAGTCTGTCAAAGCACTTTTTTCTGATTAAATCAATGAACCTATCAAGATTAAGTGAGTGTATTACAACTCTCTCTATAGAATCCTCTCATGAACCCCCCAAACCCCTTTGGCCTACACTCCAGTTCTTGTACACATAAATAAATAAATATTAAAAAGAAAGAAAGATGTCAGTCAAAGTGGAAAAGATTCATATAAATACATTTCTGATCCTGGAAGATAATGGAAAGCTGCCATACTGTTACCAGAATATCTGATAAACTTTATGCAGAAGGACAAAGGCATCATTCAGACAGGACAACCTAAATGATCATGAAATATGAACTGTGATGCAACATATCAGCTGTATAAGAGATGACTACAGGCATAACCAGTTAAAGCTCAGCACTATGCAGCTAGCCGAAGCGCCACTTCCGCATGAGTTCAATCCCCGCCAGGGAGGTGGCCCCCAAGGCGCAAAGACCTCACCTGTCTCGCCCGCTGCTCCTCTCAGCAATGTACTTCATCAGTCCACCTGTTCTCCTCACTCTGACTCTAACTCTGGTGAATCCTCCTGCACCTCTGTCCTGTACCCCAGTTCTGTATGCATAAATAAATCTTAAAAAAAAAAGACTACAAAGGTGATAAAAATTAGTACTTACTAAAAATTTCCTCTTTTCCACTAGAATTGGCTTTAAGAAATTTATAAAAGATGTTGAAATCAACTGTATAATGTAAAAAATCTTTCTTACAAATAGATCAAAGCCTCTGATATCACAAAAAAGCTTTATTTGCATATGTAAAGTATATAAAGCAGAAAAAGTTATAAAGAAAATATTTTCAAAATTACTGACCTTGAATACAAAATATTGTCAATATTTGCAACCCTCAAAATTACTTAAGAGAAAAAATTTCATTTTCCAACATGATTACTTATTTAACAGATGGAGGTTCAGTTATGTTAGTTTAGAGCCAATGTGAAAAGAAGAAGCACCAAATTTTTTTTTTTTTTTTAAAGATTTATTTATTTGTGTATACAGAACTGGGGTACAGGCCAGAGGCTTAGGGGCAGCGAGAGGCTTCACCAGAGACAGAGCGGGGAACAGAACAGGCAGATCGACGAAGTACACTGCTGAGGGGAGCAGCGGGGGGGTCAGGAGAGGTCTGCCGCGCCATGTGGTCACCTCCGGGGCAGGCGGGGATCGAACTCATGCGGAAGCGGCTTTAGATTCTCAGTGCTGTTCTTTAACCCGCTGCACCACCAGGGAGGGCCCAGCACCAAATGTTTTTAAGTTTTTTTTATTATTCATCAGAAATACTTAGTTAACAAGAGTGTTAGAAAAAGAGGCCATAGATCAATGAATATTTAAAAGTAATCCTTTCAGTGATTTAAAGAATTTAAAAATTATATTCAAATAAGAGTTCTCTGAGAATTTTTAAAAAGATTTGGCTCATATTATGGATTTTTAAATAATCAATAGAAAAATAGATATCAAATTTGAAATACTGTTAAACAATAAAGTATATATTTTAAGTCACATGTGAAAATCCCCTTCTCTTTATTCATCTTATGATTATTTTTAATTTAGTTCATATAGTGATATCTTTAAATATACAGATACTGAAATAGAACAATAAATAGCCACCGTCCCTCTTCCTAGAGTGAAGCATTATAAGTATTTTGCCATAATTGCTCCTTGTATGTACATTTTAACTGAAGCTCTCAAAGTAAAATGTCGTTATTATACCACTTTAACCTCATAGCCTCAACCAAAAAGGTCCTAAGTATTAAGGACATTATCTTGCATAACAACAACGTCTTTATCACATCTAAAATTCTGAAATAATTACCTATGTTATCTAATATCCAGTCTATTTTCAAATGTCTTCAATTGTTCTTAAAATAGCTCTTATATTTATTTCCTTTAGAATGAGAAACTGTTCATAATGAGAATCTTTGTTTATAACAAGTTTCAGGTGTTGCATTTGCTACACAAATCTTCAGTCTCTTTGAATCTGAAAAATTTCTTAACCATATCTTTAAAAAAAACTGTTTATATTATTGACTTTTTTCTACTAAGCCAGTTGTTTTTTAGAATTTCTACATTCTCATTATCTTTGTGTGGTGTATTATTCCTCCCTCTCTTCAATATAAACACGAAACCATTTAAACAGGCTTAATTAGATGCATATTGAACATTTTTGGCAAGAATACATCATATATGATGCTTTTTTTTTTTTTTTAAATATTTGCCTACCAGGAGATAGGAGAGGTCCATCCCTCTCCTGCTACGAATGCTATCATGTAGGTGAGGTGGGCAGGCAGAGCTCTCTTACAAGATACATTTATAAAGATACATTTATAGAGTAAATGAGGTCATTCTTAAATATTAAACAGAGGGGACAAACCTAATATAGGAAAGGAAAACATGGATTACTCAACTAGTGAAATATTTAAAACTAATGTGCTCACTGAAAATTTTATAGGTTTCAGCTTTGTAGCATAATCTATTTGAAAGAAGGACAGATTAAAAGACTAATTCAGAAATAAATTATTCTCATTTGCATGTATGATAATTAGACTTGAAGATCAGTTAACATTTTAAAACACCATATCAGGTGATTTTAAACAAATGTGGAATATATTAACCAAAATGTTCAAAAAAAATTAATTGGATTTTTAAAGGGCTTTGAGGACAAAGGATGATTTAATCAGATTGATCAAAGAGGTTTAGGGTTTCCAGGCTAAGACTTCACACCCATTGGTTTGAAAAGAAACTATGTTATGGCCGGAATTCCTACAACATATATGACAATAAATTCATCAATGTACCTACTACAAGAGTCATGAAAACCAATTGCAAACATGTGACAGGACATTTTAAACTAACTTTAATAGACAATGCAAAATACTAAATACAGAGATAGGAAATAGACATCTCATTACATTCAATGAGAAAGTTTCCAAACATTTCAACTTTTTAAATTTTTAAACATTACGATATGTTACAAAAATTGCATTTTGAAATTATCTATTTATTTTGTTGTTGTTTTTTTTTTCCAATTTACTCACACCCACAGTCCCCAGAGCTCTAGCACCCTTTCTATAGCCTGTTATATGATTGTTCATTTTCCAATATCTTCCTTTTTCATTGTCACTTATTACCGGGTATTCTTTCATCTGTCTTTAAGTTCCAGAGGTTACCCGAGCTCATTAAATTATGGGAATTTTAAACTTTTTTTTTAAAGATTTATTTATTTATGGATACAGAACTGGGGTACAGACCAGAGGTGCAGGGACGGTGAGAGGATTCACCAGAGACAGAGCGGGGAGCAGAAGTACACTGCTGAGGGGAGCAGCGGGCGGGTCAGGAGAGGTCTGCCACGCCATGTGGTCACCTCCAGGGCAGGCGGGAATCGAACTCATGCGGAAGTGGCTTTAGCTTCTCAGTGCTGTGCTTTAACCTGCTGTACCACAAGGGAGGGCTCGAATTTTACACTCTTAACAGTGCTCCAGGACACACATAAAAAATCAGTTGGCCCCTCACTTATATCCCAACTCTTTGCCCCCATTTTCCTTTCACAGCCCATAATTGTCTTTATGTATTTTCTTGCTTCAATTAAACATTGCCCCCTCTTTTTTTAGCAGATAAAAACGAGACTGGTCTGTTTTCACTTATTCTAAATTCTCTCTGTTCTGGTGTCCGCTTATGCCTCTGCTCTCTCCTGGTCCCATAAGTCTTGGAAGGAAAGACTTCTAACATTCTTACTCATTTTAATAGGTGCCGACAACTGACATGTCATATCTTCTGTTTAATTATGTCTGAAAATTAACATGTTGGTTACACACACTATTTTGATTATAAATTATTTTCTTTTAATATCTACTTTGGTTACCATTTAGAAGAATGTTGGTTTAAGTTGTAGTAAAATAAACATAAAATTGTGCACCTAAACTGCTTTTAAATGTACACTTTAGTAGTGTTTAATTATATTTTCACTGTTCAAAAAAACTGCTTACCCTGCCATTCATTGTGCATACATATCACCCAATTTAAAATTAATAGGAAATAGCCTCTTGCTAATTTAGGAATACTGTTCCTTTGGCCCTAGACAAAAACAAATTGTTAGAGGAGAACAACAGTCCTTTTTAGCCTTTCCAGAAAGGCTAGATTTCCACAGTGGAGACTGGAATTCACTGTTCCCATGCAGAGAATATACTGTTTTTCCTACGAGACCACTAGTTACCTCAAGATCTAGTCTCAGGTAGCTCTGCAAGGTTCTACTCACTTAGAAACACCCAACCTATGACCTGAGAGAGCAGTTGTCCTTTTTCTTCAAAGACAGCCAAGACTGCTCCCCTATGTTAGTTATATAAGTTCTGACTAAATCTTTTGTCTTTGCCAATTCAGAAAGAAAACTCAAAAAACCCAAGTGTCAGGTAATACACCACCAACCAACACCCCTGCGAGTTTTGTGTACAACACTTCGAGGGAGAACATTTGTAAGAGGCTACCTACATGTGAGGAATTTACTAAGAAAGCTCATTCTTTGAAGTGGCTTAAGTGGGGCAGTGATAAGTTTCCAAAATTAGTTTATTTGAGCACACAGCTAGAATGAGGCAGCTCACTGTTAAAATTTAAATAGGTAAAGTTATTCCAATTGGTACTTAGTAACTTCTAAGTGGAAATGACAGGGCCATGTCTGCGTAAGACACAAACTTTTGGATACCCTTAATGATAGTAAAAAAGAAATTAAAACAAAAACTCTGAAAGGTAAACCTATCTTTAACAATTCATAAGTCAATATCACTCTTCTGGATATTTTCGTATTGTTCTATATTCCATTAAATGGTTATTCATTTGTAAAATTTGTGCTAAGCTAGATTGAAGAATGATGCAGGCTATGAAATATAAAAAGCACAGGCATCCACCCTTTGATTAAAATCAAAATATCAGAAAAGTCAGATCTAGGAATATTTTTCCCCTAAAAGTACTCTCTTCTTAACACTGAAACATAAATATGTATCTAACAACTCTTTGGAATCCTCTATCAAAGACACTATCTCCTGGATCTTCCAAATAAAATCAAAGTAATATATATACAAATATGGGCTCAAAAAATGAACTCAAAGTTCACATTTCTTGTCTTAATACGCTTGTCTGGGAAACATAATATTATTACCTGAAAGTAAGAGAAAAAAGCTACAGAAAAAGGAAATAATCTATAGAGATATAAATTTTAAAAAGGCATGACCCTCTGTTTCTAGGTTTAAAACTTTACTTGAATTACAAATCATATGAAAATTACACATACCTCATTTTCTTTGGCAATGACAGAAGCTTAAGTCAGAGGTCAACTACATTCACTATGAGAAAGGAAAGTTAAAGCAGTATTACATAGGTCAATTATTCACCTGCAGACTTATATCCCCTTTTAAAGGGAAACTTCAAGAACCACAGCTCACAGCAACCATGTTCTATAAGAGAGAAGTCCACCTCTACCCACTGACTAGATCAGGATGGACACCTCACCCAAATGTAGACCATCTGTTGCCCATCCCAGGGATCTCTCACCAGTCCAGCAATTAAAGGAAGCAAGATGAAACAAATCTCAGGAACCTGAATGGAAAACCAACAAACAGTGGAAATTGAGACCAAAGATACTAAGGAACGGCAGAACATAAACCCAATGACAAGACATTATATCATGCTGAGTCCTAGCCGGAAACAGAAGACACAGCTGCTTCAAAGGAAGAGACTTTAATAAGGTCTATTTACAGAAGTGCAGGCAGGATTAAAAGAACAAACAAGGGACCAAGGTCACCCAGAGAAGTAAAAATTAGCCCCTACTACCCTGGGCCTAATGAGACAAGAAATAGAAACTGTTATTGAAGTCCAGTGAGACATGGAAATGTGGACCAGAGGGGCCTCTTAGTGGGGGCTAAGGCTTAGAAACATATAAGGATATAGATAAGGCCAGAGATGAGCAGTGGAGGATGGAATGAGAGGAAACAAATGCCCTAACCTCCTGCTCACTTCTTGCCCTCTGGTGATGCACTCATTAGCTAAACCCAACAGGAAGCCAGCCACAATGGAAGCTCTGGTATGGATCAGTATCCCACAGTATAAAAAAGAGAAAGCAAAGTGAGTACATCTAGAGACCAAACAGAGCAACCAAAAAGCCACACACAGGCCAAAGTCATGAAATAGCTGTGGGATCTAGTAGAAAGAATGTAATTGTCCAAAAAGCAGCAAGTGGTGAGAGAAAGGTAGGGAGAGTAGCCAGTCCCAGCCAGCACACCTTGGTTCTGATGCCTTTCTGGTTCTTCTTCCAGCAACTGGGATTAGTACAATATCCCAGCCCACCACCCAGAATTCAAGTCCCCCCAGAACAGGCCTTTCTTTTTTGCAACCAAAAAAGTCCAGACACCATACAAAGGTACTCCTTCATTTCACTGTTTTCCACTTAAAGGGACTCTTCTGATAATAAATAAGCACTGCTTTCAAAAAAGAAGAATGGATACAATAGGAAAATAGATAGAAGGAATATTAAAAAAAAAAATGTAAAAGGAGATGAGAAGGCCTACCCAAAGTTTACACAACACCTTGTCTTTGGTAGTAAAGCTCCAGAGAAGACTTACATGAATGGGATGGAATCTAATTGAAATAATGATAATATTAATAATGCTAACATAGTGTTTTAACTATAATCTTAGTTTTCTGTGACATTTGAAAAAGACCATGTTTGCAAAATCTTAGCAGTTGGTGAAAAACTACACCATGTTTATGAATTTAATTGTGTGTTTATATAAGTCTACCCCATTATATTTTATCACCCCATCACCAATGATAGGATGACTCTCAACTCTGGTTGTATATTGGAATTGCCTAGAGAGTTTTTAGAAATTATATATAACTTGGCCCCATGCCAGACAAATGGAATCAAATTTTCAAAATGTAGAACTTAGCACAGTAAAAGGTTATTATTATATTATATTATAAACTTAGAATATAAGTTTAGGCTATAAGCTTGGAGATCACTTAGACCAACTTTATCACTGAGAAATTAAAGCCCAGCAGATCCATATGCCCGCTTGGCCAATCACAATGATAGTCAGAAATGGAGTCAGGCCTAGAATTAAAAAGTCCAGCATCAATTCCAGGTTGTTATTTACCCTGCCTCACTTATTTGTTAATAGATTCATTAGGAAACATTTTTAGCTACTGAAGAATGAGCGCTAGATAATAACACCTGTCATTATGGAACATTCTTGCAAATAACAATCAATCAATTGGTGAAGCATTACTAATATACTGAAATACTATTCAGTAATACAAAGGTACAAGTTACTGATATAATCAACAAAATGGATGAATCTCAAAAACCTTATACCTAAATCAAAGAAGTCGGGTGCAAAAGACATTTATTATAGCATTACATTTATATGAAATATCCATAAAGGGAAAATTTGCAGTAACAGAAGGTAGATTATTGGCTTTATGAAGCTAGGAAGAGGGAATAGGGATTGACTGAGAATGGATAGAAAGGATTTTTTTCATAGGGTGATGGAAATGTTCTAAAACTGGATTGTGGTGACGGTTGCATAACTCTAAAATTACTAAAAATCAGTATGTTGTACATTTATGGATGAATTTTATGGTATATACCTCAACAAAACTTAAAAAGATGTGTCACTTATTGAATACATTAACAGAAATTTTACATAAATAACACTGCCAGCTAACTAATATAAAGAATGTTTAGCATAAAATTTATTTAAAAATGATAAAATTCACAAGACTTCTATAAATTCCATACACCTATACTTGAGTGGCCTGAAATTCCTTTTAAAATGCACTATCGGTTTTTAAATTATTTCCAAACAATGGCCCTCCCTGGTGGCGCAGTGGGCTAAACCACAGCACTAAGAAGCTAAAGCCACAGCAGCGTGAGTTTGATCCCCTCCTGCCCCGGAGGTGACCAGATGGCGTGGCAGACCTCTCCTGACCCGCCCGCTGCTCCCCTCAGCAGTGTACTTCATCAATCTGCCTGTTCTGCTCTCCACGTTGTCTCTGGTGACTCCTCTCACCACCCTCCACCTCTGGCCTGTATCCCAGTTCTGTATGTATAAATAAATAAATATTTAAAAAAAAACTATTTCCAAATAATAGTCACCTATTCAAGCTACAAATAAATATTGATTTCTATGCAACTGTGCAGAAAAGTTGTTCACTAAGAGTGCAGCTCTGGCATGAGTGTTGGCTAGTATTTTTGCTTATATCAAATAAGCCAAGACACAAATGAAACATTGAAGATATACATAGTTCACTTGTTCATTTCAATGTTGTAAACAACTTAGCTGAAACTATGGTCATTTTTCAAATACTGAAAGAATATTTCCTCAAGTTTGAGGTGTAGAGGGGCTATTGCCAATGTGACAGACATAGATATTTTTACTATCACTTTCTTAAGTCTGAAGACAACCAATGATAAGTCAAGCTCAGCTTGTACTGAAATTGACAAGTTCAAAAGTATAAACACAGGTACCACCGCTGGTTTCAAGCCACCAATATCATTGTATGCAGAAAGAAGAAAGATGGCCAGCATCACACAACTCTCTCGTATCACCACACACAGTTACAACTGGCATAAATACAAGCATAGCTAACAACTAATAAGTGATGAGTTTTGAGCCATGTATAATGACAAAACATAATTTAAATACAATTTCATTATAGGTTTATGTGATTTAATTTTTAATAATGGTAGTATTTTAATTCCAATTCATTACATACTTGAAATTGTAACAATTGGCTCTTATTAAGCAGACTAGCACACAATTGCGGCCAGTGAGAAAACTGAGCTTCACACAGACTGTCTCCAACTAGCTCTGGTAACACAGGACAGAGTAACACTGGTTTAATTCCATATATTCTCTCCATTCCTCTCAATTCAAAATGTAACTGGTGGCTTACCCACATGCCGACACCAAACATCTTAATGTGAACAAATTTATAATAGGTTGTCATAGCTTTCCAATAGATGAAACAAGAAACCTAACTAGGAAGAGGTAAATGGAAAGAGAACAACTGCTTGTCCTGTTTTGTTCAGGACATGGCAGGACCTATTCCCTCCTGAGATTTGGCCAACAGGTATAAATAATATTTTTTTCCCAAGTAAATCAATGTTCTTTTCTCACATTTCTCATATTGCTCACAATTTCAGTGTATTTCATAAAAATGTTATTTCATACAAGAAGACACAATGAAATGGAAAGACATCCCCTGCTCATGGATTGGGAGAGCTAACATCATTAAAATGGCCATCCTACCAAAAGTGATATACACATTTAATGCTATCTCAATAAAAGTCTAAATGACATTCTTCAAAGAAATAGAATAAATAATGATGAGATTCATATGGAACCACATAAGACCTCGAATAGCCAAAACTCTCATGACTAAAATCAAAGAGAATGGAAGCAACAAAATACCAGACTTCAAGCTATACTACAAAGCCATAATAATCAAAACTGCAAGGTACTGGAAAAAGAACAGACACACAGACCAGTGGATTAGAATAGAAACCCCAGAAAGAAGCCCACAGATTTATGGACAGCTAATCTTTGACAAAGGAGCAAGAATATACAATGGAACAAATAAGTTTGTTCAACAAATGATGCTGGGAAAACTGGGACAATACATGCAAAAAAAAAAAAATTAAACTAGATTACTACCTCACACCATGCACAAAAACCAACTCGAAATGGATTAAGGACCTAGACATAAGAACGGAAAACATAAAATACTTGGAAGCAAAAATGGGCAAAACACTACACGATATACACCTCAGTAACACATTTAAAGATACAGAGGCCAACACAATGATAGTGAAGGAAAGTATAAATAGATGGGACTACATCAAAGTAAAGAGCTTCTGTACAGCAAAAGAGACATTACAAAAAACAAACATCCCACTGACAGGGAAAATTTTTCTCACACAATACTAACAATAAAGAATTGATTACAAAGATATACAAAGAACTGATGAAACTCAACAAAAATAAACAACACTATCAAAAAATGGGCAGAAGCAAAAGTAGATGACTGGATTAGAAAGATGTGGTACATATATACAATGGAATATTACTCAGCAACCAAAAAAGAGAAACACATGTCTTTTGCAGCAACTTGGATGGAGCTGGAAAAGAACATGCTTAGTGAGATAAGCCAGAAAGAGAAAGAAAAATACCGGATGGTTTCACTCATAGCAGGAGTATAATGGACCAGGCGAGAAAATAACAAAAATAATGAACAACCATATACCAGAGACATTCTGTGGGGGTGGAGTGGGGAATGGATAAAAATGGGGGGGGGAAGGGAAGGAAATGCACGGGACTATGGTGGTGGCACAGGGGTGATTTGGTGATGGGAAACCCATGGGGATTACAATCGAGATGGAAAAAAAAAATGTGCAAAATGATGTAAAAATAAACTTTGTAATAAATAAAATTAAAAAATAAAATAAAATAAAATTTTTTAAAAATGGGCAGAAGAGCTAAAAAGACATTTCTCCAAAGAGGAAATGCAGACAGCCAAAACGCATATGAAAAAAATGTTCAACATCACTTGTAATAAGGGAGATGCAAATTAAAACCACAATGAGATACCACCTCACCCCAGTGAGAATGGCACATCTTCAGACAACTAACAACAACAAATGTTGGCGAGGATGTGGAAAAAAGGAACTCTCCTGTACTGCTGGTGGGAATGCAAACTAGTTCAACCACAATGGAAAACTGTTTGGAGGTTTCTCAAACTGCTAAAAATGGAGCTTTCATATGACTCAGCAATCCCACTCTTAGGTATCTACCTAAAAGACACAAAAACACCGATTCAAAAAGACACCTACACCCCTGCTGCTTTATTTACAACTGGAAAGACATGGAAACAACCCAAATGCCCAAAAGTAGATGACTGCATTAAGAAGAGTGGTATGTATATACAATGGAATATTACTCAGCAATCAAAAAGATAAACTCATGCCTTTTGCAGCAACATGGATGGAGCTGGAAGGGATCATGCTTAATGAAATAAGCCAGGAAGAAAAAGAAAAATACTGGATGGTTTCACTCATAGCAGGAGCATAAAGGACCAGGGAGGAAAAATAATAATAATAAACAACTATATAGCAAAGACATTTTATGGAGGTGGGGTGGGTAATGGGATCAAAAATGAGGGGAGGGGAAGTGCACAGAACTATGGTGATGGCACATGGGTGAATTGGTGATGTGAAGTCCACCGATATTACAACTGAGATTGAAAAGGGCACAAAATGATGTAAAAATAAACTATTATAATTATTTTTAAAAAGAAAAGGGGAAAATTTTAAAAAATGTTATTTCAGACTTACCTTTGACGTCATAGAAAAGGGTATATATTTAAAAGACAATGAAGGGGCCCACCCTGGTGGCAAGGTGTTAAGTCTCAGTACCATGGAGCAATCTGAAATCACTGCAACGCGAATTCAATCCCCACATGGTGCAGCAGACCTCTGCCTTCTCGACCCATGCTCCCCTCGGCAGTGTATTTCAGTAGATCCATCTGCTCTGCTCCCCACTGTCTCTCACTCCACCACCACCACACACACCCCCACCCCTGGCCTAATCCTGTTCTTATATGCATAAATAAATGATCTTTTAAAAAATGGAGTAAGTTTCCAAGGGAGACAAATATTCATCGAAAATAAATCACTTAGCTGGCACACAAATACACCTTGGGTCGGGCCCACTTCTCTTATCTACTCTTTTTAGCTGGACCGCTGCTTTACCCTCATTGACTACTAACTAGGTACCCATTGCCTTCACTAACTTGAAGAACCAGGTTGTGACATCCAAATGGAGTCTCCCATGACAGGTTGTTTGGGACGAAATATCGTTAACATTAGAGTCTAAGGCGAAATGTCATAAGGTCACTCGGGAACAATCTTAACTTACATTATGGAAGTCCAGTAAAAAGTGCTTTGAAACGTTTGAGACACAAGAGACCGCAGCAAATAGGCGCGGACTTGCAGCCTGCGGAACACGCGACCGAGCCGACTCTCGCCGCACCTGCGCAGTGCGTCGGGCGGGTTCCCCGAGAGGCAAAAGCACCCAGACGTTCACGCGCGCACCACGAGCCGCGCAGGCGCACTGAGCGCGCTTTCGCGGAGACGCCTCCTTTTCCTCTCGCGCGTCTTGGGTCCTTGTCTCCGAAGTGCGGTTGGGCCAGGCCGGTGCGGAAGGTCTGGGGTCGCGGACCCCCGCCTGGTCAGGGCAGCACGGAGGTGCCGGGTGTAGCCGCCGCCGAGGGCGCGGGGCCGGGCGC
>NW_004567111.1:47690642-47701402 GCF_000260355.1 Condylura cristata
GGGTGGTGGGGGGGTGGTGGAAGCATCAGCCCCTTTCTTGCAGCAAACCTCATTTCCGGGTCTGCTCACCTGCTTCCAAAAGGGCCAGATTGCTATGGCTGGACCTGTGACAGTTAGTGCTTGCCCGAAATTACGTGTCTACAAATGGCGTGCAAAGCCTTAACAAGTTCTGTTTCGTCCCTGTGATAAATGAATGCGTTTCAACGAAAACGAGGTGACAAGTCAGCAGATCTCTCAGCTCAAAGATCTGGGATATAAACATATAAGTGAGGATTAGACAAGAGACACTTAGAAACCTAGATGAAATTGGTACTTTGGAGGAGGTATTCTCTTCCTCTTCCATTACCCTAGAATCAGTATGCTGTTTTTTTATATCCTGTTAATAGTACCCTGTTCTTAGTTCCTTTATGATTAATACTCTTAGTGACCTGTTTAGTTAATCCTAGTCATAGTACCCACTTCCTAGCACTCTAATTCTCAGTATCTCTTTTCTTAGTACCTTTAGGAAAATAATTTAATAATAGTGCGTTGCAAATGAGAAGACTGTAGATTTGATGTTAGCCATGTGGAAGGTTAAAGCCAGTACACTGGATTTGGGCTTTGGGTTGTAAGTCCCCAATCCATCATTTGCTGGCTGTGACCTTACAGGTTATTAAATTCCAATTTTAATTGCTGTAAATATGATCCCATACTGAATGATCATAATGTCTAAGAAGTAGTAAAAGTCAACAAACCTTGGCTATCATTATTGCCATTATACTAGTTTACCTTGAGGTTGTTACAAATTAGCAGATATTTTATCCTTTGTAATTTTCCCCTTTTAATAAAAGAAGTAATTCCTCAGTGCAGAGGGAAAAAAATGTATATTAGTTAAAAGTGATCCAAAAAGTAAATTTTAAAACTGAGAGCTGTCTGGGATGTATTTAAAAGTCTTTAAATGTCTAGACTTTAGGCTGTTCTTCACAGCTGCCTCATTACTGACATTTTAAGCATCCTGTTTATATACTTAATGTTCTTGAGCTATAGTCACCAACCTGTCACATTTAATCGACAGCGCAGTGGGTCTAAGTGAGTCCTCTTTCACTTTCATCCAGTCTTCATCTATCTTAGAGACATTTAGATCATGAGAGTTGGACTAATAGTTGTGACAGGGTTCATCTGCTTTGGCATGAAGAGATTAGAAATTAAGTTAATTTAAAAATCAGTTTTTCTTGCACAGATCAAAGTTAAATAAAGAACAAATGTGTGTAATATTTAGTTCATTTATCTAAAAAGTTTGTTACATAGAGACTTATAATGGAACTAGAAATTAAAAATTAGACTATGGGATTGTGATCATTCTCATTAACTATCTTAAAGATTGTTGTTTGAAAGAAACTGTGGATTTATTTTGTATAGTTCTGAACTAACTGAGAATCTTGGGTGAAAATCACAAGGGGGTTTTGTAATTCACCTCAACCTAAATAAGCTACCTAAATGTTCAGGTTTTTCAAAAATAAATGGGAAGTATCAAAAGTGGGTAAACTCTAGGACAAAAAGCACTGGAAATTTTTGAAAAAGGAAATCCAAATTTATAGATGTTTGTGTTAGGTAACTCAGATTATTTCCAGTATAGACTTACAGAAGTTTGTGATACTAACATTCTGTATGGACATAGCTCTTATCTGGGGTTGGGAGAATGGACCATTATGTCAATTTCAATATTCAGTTTTCTCTATACATTACAATCTTACAAAGTTAGCCTTCTGGAGAAAAGGAAGAAAAGAATGGTTGTTTCTTCTGAGTGTTCGCATCCTCTTTTTACAGTGTTTTACCTTTTGAGGCCTAAAATGTGTAGCATTTGAACTTTATTTTTAAGCATCAAATTGATAAGCTTCATTTAATGAAAGGGATAGAGATGATATATTTGTGTGTGTGTGTGTGCATACAGAACTGGGGTACAGGCCAGAGGCTCAGGGGCAGCGAGAGGCTTCACCAGAGACAGGGTAAGGAGCAGAACAGACAGGTCAATGAAGTACACTGCTGAGGGGAGCAGGGGGTGGTCAGGAGAGGTCTGCCGGGCCATGTGGTCACCTTCCGGGCAGGCAGGGATCGAACTCATGTGGAAGTGGCTTTTGATTCTCAGTGCTGTGCTTTATAACCTGCTGCACCACCAGGGAGGGCCTAGAGATGATATTCTAATACACAACTCAGAATTTAGTAGAGACCAAGCTTATTTGATGAAAACCTAAATGAAGGGCAAAGAACTACAAGTAAATTCCTGTAAGACATGGCTTCATGATAAACATTTACAATTTTGTATTTGTTTAGTTATAATTTTTGGAAATGGTAAACACTGCATCATGGTTTTATCAGTTAGAATATTTCAGTTAACTACAATATTTTGTTAAGTCATGAAAATTGAAATCTTTAAGATTCTACCTGGTAACTGGGGATATTGCTGATTTTGTTTAGTAAAGATATCTTTAGGATATGGTACCATTTTAGACTATACCAGTGGTAGATTATTTATAGTAGTGCTTTCCAGTCTTTTCAAAGACATTTTTGTCATATTTTTCCCACTTACTTACAAATGTTGAAAGCTCTATCAGATACTGCTTTTACTGGTAATTTGTTGTTAAATGAGGCAGTAAATTATCAGGGTGTCTCATTAACTTTATATCATTTGCCCTTGAATCCATATATTCCGCCCAAAGGCAGGCATTGTTTGGACCTGGTTAGCTTTATTGAAGAGTATGTGCAATTTCCATTAGGCATTTTTCTTTATAATAGTTCACAAGTAACTTTTTTTCTCTCCCCTACCTCTATGCCATTATTTACATTGAAACCTTTCAAAAAATCTTAGACTAAAAATTCTGAAGAAGAGGAAGTGAGGAGATTAATGTAAAATTAATTGCCAGCATCTTGCCCATAGGGACTGGACAAGGAGGAAGAAAAGCAGACATTTCTGATATCATTAAAATACAATAACCCTGCTATTCATATTATGACTATGTTAACTGTTAATCATATTATGTTAATTGTTATCTATTTGTATTTTTATTCCAGGAAAGTGCAGATAACATACTCTCTATTGTCAAACAAAGATCAGGATCTTTTGGAGATCGACCAGCAAGACCTACTCTTTTAGAACAAGTATTAAATCAAAAAAGATTGGTAAATATCATTTGTAAAATAGTTACAAATCTATTGACAAAAGTTGTTTGTTATAAATGGAACTATAGAGATTTTTTTGAACTGGTCATCAGTATTAATTGTGCCTCTTTCAGTACGCAACAGAGTCTCACACTGCTCTATTAAGACTGGACAGGAACATCTTTAATCCTTTATCTTCATTACTTATACATATCTTGTACATCTAAGTGAGATACAATTCAGATACAATCTCCTTGTACTGAATTCTGGGATCTCATAACCTAAGTAGACAATTGTACATTTACTTAATAGAAAATTGGACAGTCTTTACAAATAAGTTTTAAGCAAAACTACTTAATAAATAGCAAATAGGCTATGATATAATGTTAAATTTTAAAATCATTACATTTAATCAGCCCATTTCTTTTGTATCTTTTTCAATGTGTTGGGCCAGAGTTGTTTTTTTTCCCCTTCATCTACTAATATAAGAACTTTTTGTAGTAAAACATTATCCATGATCTATTTGTTGTATGACTACAACTATATTTAAAAATGGTGATTACATGAAAATTATGATCTTAAATCAGCTGCATTTGTCTCTGAGAATTTGGTAATATACTAGTATTGCTTTTAATATATGTGTCCCTACATCTGTATAACTGTATACATAGACACAGACATATATTATTTAATTTCTCTACAAAGAGTGAGTCAGCTAGTAGGAGAAATTTGAGTTCCAGTACTAGTTGTAAATACATTGCCATACTGGCTTTAACTACCATTTTCATATGTGGTCTCCTTCCTTTTTCTGTGTTCTTGCTACAGTCCTGGGCCTATGTTATACTTACTTTTGTTCTTGCATGTTTCATGGAGCATATATGTGTTACCACAGCATATAAAGTATTTACTTTGTGTGTTAAGTCATCAATAATATCAAGTTTTCCCATTATTTTGGGATTTCAGTGTTTTGATTTGTGGCATCAAATTTTATTGCTTTTGAGTTTGCAGCTTAATTGGAGTGCAATATGTGCAGATGTGAATTTTGCAAGCATATTGTGTCTTGTGTGGGGACACATTAGAGTAATTTCATAGCGTGAATACAGTATTTTCTATTCAAGATCCAAGATAATTGCTATTAATATGGTTTTTCTTTTTTCTTTCAAGTCATTATTAAGAAGTCCAGAAGTGGTGCAGTTTTTACAAAAACAGCAACAGCTATTAAATCAGCAAGTTTTGGAACAGAGACAGCAGCAGTTTCCAGGAACATCAGTATGAGAAAATTTATCCAAAGGATCCACATGCTTTTTAATCTTATTGTAGTATATGTACATGCTTTTTAATCTTATTGTAGTATATGAACATACTTTTTATACTAAGATAAATGGGGTAAGACGTGCCAGTGGAACATAGTCAGTCATTTTCCTGTAAATGTATATGTGCATTTGGGGATAAATAAGTATTGCACTTTGTGCATCTATTCCTTTCAAATACCATGAATTTTAAGAAATCTTTCCAAAATAGCATCTGATTACAATGTTTTAAAAAATGTTCTTCAGTCATAGCTACTGAAGGTAATGAAGCAGTTACTTTCTGTGGAAGTCCAGAAGTTAATAGATATTAATCTTGGATCATCTAGCCTACTGGTGCTGTTCTCATAAGGGAAGTTTAAATGTATTAGTATGTTTTTGTTTGTCATAATAACCTTGGAAACTGCTGGGTTTTAATGAATGGACCAGGAATACAAAATGTTCTGTAGTGCCTGGAATGTTCTCACACAATGAAGAGTTATCCACAGTGTCAGTAATAGTCCACTGAAAAAACACTGATAGCTACTTGTGTTGAGGCTCCTAGAATTGGGTTCTTTTAATTACCTTTTATTTAGAGTTAAGAGGAACTGTCAAAGAGGTAAGCATATTTTATATCTGTAAGGAAAGTGATCATTGTTAAATATATGTGAAATTAGGATATGCATTTTTATTCAGCGATGTTCTGTTAAACCTAAAAAAGGGTTTAAGTACGCTTGAATGAATGTGTCTCCTAAAATTGGCTTCTCTACTTAATATTGCCTGTTACTGTTGATCACTTTTGAAGTAGATACTTTAGTGAGTTAAATTTGTGAACTTGTATTTCATCCCACCAATATGAGGACAAAATTTTTTTTGTGCTCATTTCTTTTTCAAAAAGAGATCCTGAAAATAAAAATAACATTAGAATATTTTGTCATTGTTTTCCAAAATAAAGATTTTTTTAAGACCAAGCTACTCCTATGTAATATCAAGAAATGATGGGTAATCTAGATAGATTCTTTACTTGTATTTCTTCCTAGGAACACTTTAAAAAGGCAAACTACCAATAAAAGCAACAAAGAAAATGACAAGAGAGTATTTCCAGGGTTAAAACAAATAAATAATACATGTGTCTCAAGTTTTAACTACAAAAATTTCTTGGTTTTTAAGGTTGGAAATACATAAGTAAAATGTTACAGCTGCTCTAAGTACCTAAGGGCAGCGGAGAGGAAATCTTTTTGCTCACTTTTTAATGTGTCTTATACCTACATACTGTACAAAAGTGCTTTTACCAAAATCATTCATTAAAGTTCTGTTGTTGACCTTTGAGTTATTTTATTCACTTATTCTTTTCTTTAGTTGCTTCACACTGAATTCAGGAGAATTTTTTATCATTTACTAGTAACAGTTTGTTCTCTTAAGACATTGAGAGTTTATTGACTCCCTAGTATGTGTAAGTTAACTTTAGTGGTGGAGAAAAGTCAGCTTATGTTTCTCAAAATGGAACAGAAGGAATAGGAAAGGAGGGAAAGTAATAAATCAGTGAGAGATAAATGAAAAGGAGTTAATTTTTATATATCAACAAAACAAGATTTTTGGAAGAGGATAGATTTATTCCACTGTGCTCCCACTTTTTAGCCCTCTTTATATTCATGACTTTTGCCGTGTAACTTTACTACTCCTCCCACCAAGAGGTTGAATTTATTACCCCCTAATCTGGAGACTATTCTTGTGACTTACTTTGGCCAATATAGAATGCTGAGGAGATAGTATGCCAGTTTAAGTAGACTTCCAGAGGTTTTTAACACTTCTTTTAGAACCCTACCCAGCTACCATAACAAAAATCCAGCCTAAATCTGCTGATAATGATCACATGGCCCAGCCACCTCTGTTTATCAGCCTATAACTGATAAACAGCTAGACATTGGATAAGATTTTGCCATACTAGCTATATTTGAGACAACCTGCAGACTGACAACAGGTATATTGGATCCCAACTGAGGTCAGGGAAGCCAGGTCTAGGTAGATAGAACTCATCCAGCTCACCTCTGGACTTGGGAGCAACAGTAAACAACATAATGAAAATCACAGTTTCAGGGTACTTTTTTAATGTATTCTTGAGACAGAATATCCAATTCTTGTATGAGGTAACTAATACTCCTAATTATGTAGTTACTGCTGCATAACAAATTGTTTAAAAATGAAATGGCTTAAACTTAAGAGTTCCATATGTGGTTACTGTGGTTACAGGTAGTCTGTTTCTCAGCTACCCTTGCAGCTGGATATGGCCTGTGAGAAGTTATAATACAACTTGTAGGTGCTGCCCAGAAAAATGAAGAGAGTCCCTTTCCCTTACTTTTCCTTCCTGTCATTTGCAATGTGAACAAGACAGCAGATCATTTGTAAGCCAAAGGATAGTTCTCAGGGAAGTAGAGCAACATAGAAGGAATGTGTCTTTGGATGGCCTTAAGCAGAATCATAATCCTAGCCTAGGATCCCTATTTTTTACCACTACATGAAAAATAAGTGGAATATCATGTATCTGCCATAGTTACTACAATGTCTCTCTCAACCAATCAAAACTATATCATAAATAACATAGGTAAGGATCGATGGGTTGCATTAGAGAGCTAGCCTAGTGGAAACCAGGAGTCCGTAATTGCAATCTGCAGATTTGTGACACCATTTCACAGGGCTCCCCAACCCATAGTAGCAGGAAAGGTAGACTGCAGACTTAGCCTGGGGTTCATTTATGGAAGAAGAGGTTGAACAAGTTAGGATGCTCTTGAGAGAGTGCTCTTAGAATCCTGGGCAGAGAAATGAGGCCCACAGGGGATGGAGTTCTCTATGATCTTGCACAGCAAGTGTAAGAAAAATGAAATACTTAAACTATGGGCCCAAAGCTATACAGTACAGTATGAATTCACAATGAATTCATAACTGCCCTACACTTTATATTTTTACTCCACAAATCCGTACTCTATACAGCATTTATGTTGTTAAACTCCTAAAATTCTCTAAAATCTTTAGTTACAAGATCATCTCCAGGTTTTCACTTGACTGTGATTGAGAATGGGAGCTTTCCCTTCAGGAGGAAACCCTGAGTGATTTGCTCATCAAACAGCAATCCTAGAGTGATGTAAAAACTTGCTTAGAAAGTGTTAAAAAAAAAAAAAAAACTTTTAAAGGGAAAGAAAATACATGTTTTACTTCAAGAGTAGTTATTCCAAACTACTAGTGACATAAAGGAAACAACCAGCCAGAAAGTCCTCAAAGAGACAAAACAATATTGGCCCAAAATTATGAGTGGAGTATAGTTAAAAACTTTATTATGGTTCTTATTTTATTACAATTAAACTTTTTTTTCCCCTGATACCTTATGTTCCTCCTAAAAGGAGGAGGAACGTAAAAATACAATCCAGTATTTTTCTTTTTTCTTTCTGGCTTATCTCACTGAGCATGATCCCTTCTAGCTCCATCCATGTTACCACAGATGGCATGAGTTTACCTTTTAATTACTGAATAATATTCCATTGTGTATGTGTACATCTTGATCCAGTCATCTGTTTTTGGACACTGCAGGGGAGATAGGAGAATAGGATCAAAACAGGGGTGGGAATAGCACAAGGGACTATGTTGATGGCCCACTGGTGAATTGTTAGTGGGAATTCCATGGGGACTACAACCAAGATGAAAAAGTATACCTTATACAAAAATGGTGTAAAAAGAAATATGAAATTAAAAATGAGTACTATAAATTACAAAAAAAAAAAACCTGCATAATGACTAAGGAAATAAAAAAGGTTATTGTTGCAAGCTAGGAGTATAAAATATGGGAAAAACGCATCCAAGACCAGAAACTGTCTTACTCATGGCCAGAAGCTGGAGTGGGAATAGAAATGATTCACTTGGGTCCTCCCTCGTAGCACAATGGGTTAAAGCACTGCACTGTGAAGCTCTCAGAAGCCGCTGCAGCAGAGTTGGATCCCTGGCCAGGGAGCTGACACACATGGTGCAGCAGACCTCTCCTGACCCTCCCAGTGCCCCTTTCAGCTGTGCATTTCAATGGATCTGCCTGTTCTGCTCCCCACTCTGTCTCTGGTGAATCCTCTCACCCACCACACCTCTGGCCTGTACCCCAGTTCTGTAAGTATAAATAAATAAATCTTTTAAAAAAAAAAGAAAAGGAAATGATTAACTTAGTCATTAAACAAGCTATAGAAAAATAAAGGCACAGGCCAGAGATAGGATAAGGAGATTGAGGGCCATAAAGAATTACTGGCCCTCTCAAAGCTACCCAGTCAAACCAAATACAGGAAAAAATACTTAGGCACCAACTGTAGAACTAATTTTAGAGACGTTAACAATCCCACAAGGAATGAAGCCTACCAAAAAGAAGATGGCTATATCGGGCAACCTCTGCCCTGGCAAGATGCAGCAATCCTGTCCCCCAGAGACTCTTTCTCTCTCTCTCTTTTAAGATTTATCTATGCTTACAGAACTGGGGTACAGGCCAGAGGTGCAGGGGCAGTGAGGATTCACTAGAGACAGAGTGGGGAGCAGAACAAGCAGATTGAGGAAGTGCACTGCTGAGGGGAGCCGGGGTGAGACAGGACAGGTCTTCTGTGCCACGTGGGTCAGCTCCCTGGCAGGGGATGGAACTCACACTGAAGCAGCTGTGGCTAGCTTCGCAGTGCTGCACTTTAACCAGTTAGGCCACCCAAGAGGGTCCTGTAGGTCTCTCTTAACAAGCTGTCCCTTTCAGGGGCAGCTCCTTCGGCCTACTTGTGTCTGTGCAGGCATCCTTGATTTTCCTTCCCCTTTCAAATATAACTAACCATCTCTGCATGGTCAGGAAATTCACCGCCTGCTGCTGAAAGGGAAGTTCTAATGAAACTTCTCAGAGGTAATCGAAGGACCCCACTCTGAATCCAACGCCTCTCCAAAACAAACCAACATCAGCTATAACTAATGTTACCAAAATTTTGATACAAATATATATTTAATCACACATACATGTGAGTATACAAAGTTAGAAGCTGCTCCCCCAAAGGAAAAGTGGAGCATTGTCTTAGGGCAGGAGAGTGGGAGTGTAGGAGTGTGATATTCATTGAAGGGACAGGTAGGGTGGAGCTGAGCAGGGAGGAGAAACTAAAAAAGCCTGGGGGGAAAATACTGGGAGGACTTGGGAAGAAAGGAGAAGACCTGGAGGAAGCAAATGGAACAGAGACATGTGAAGAAGCTGTGTGTGCTTCTCAGCCTGAGATTTGTTCCGAGTCTTGGAGAACATGGAAGGAGAAACTTGAAAGAGACAGAGATGTCAGTGAGAAACCCGTGGGGAGGCTGATCAAGGCAGCCGGTTACTTGGCTTGTATTTTGCTTCTGCTCTTTTCCTTCCACACTTGCCTGGCTCCGTCTGCCCCTTTCCTAAGGGGCCCCCACCCGAAGGCAAACTTTTGGGTGTCGTGGTCCTGCTTTATGCCAGCCCTATTTGGCTGGGCACTTACCCATGGTGGATAACTTGGGTGTTTCAGAGGAAACTATTTTAACTATATCCTTTCTCTTCTCTCTAGTGCACACAAATTTTACAATAAACCTGCCCTTTTAAAGTTCTTTTCCATTGAAGGTCTTAAGCACTAGCGTATGTTTGTCTTGATGCAGTAGAGAGCAGAACCCATCTAGAACAGACAGATTGAGGGTCCCAGGGTGCCCCTCATTCTGCCTGCTGACAGGATGTCAGGGTGAAGAGGCCTTCTTGTCTCCAAATAGTCCTTTGTGCTGCTTGAATTTTTCTCAAATCTGCACATTTTAAAAGCTATTTTCCTAATTACAAAATGAAAACATCAAAAATTAAGAAGAGTGCACAATTTATACTTACATTTAATTTTCCTTTGCTTTCTATTTGAGTTTCTAGGAGGAAGTGTATGTTTACTAATGAATCTTTTATTTTCATATACATAACCCTGATTTATAATGTGACCTACATTGCAGGAGTTTCTTAGCATTCATTCTGCAGTCCCAGATATATACTTCACTAATGGTGGTAGGAGGGAAGAATCATCTAAAGACATATGTCAAAATGATACCAATTTCCTATTCATAATTTTAAAAACAATTCCATGGACCTGCTTGCTTTGTACAACAAACCCAAAACGTATGCACAATTATTACAAATGCATACAGACCTGTTGAGGTTGGTCTCTTGTTCATGATCACGGAGCTGTTGAACTTCTCCCTACTTATTCACTGCACACTCTTGTGAGCGGTGTCATCTGAGGAAGTAATCACAGTGCAGTCAGTGCAATCTGAACATATACTTAGCATTAGACAATAAATGCA
>NW_004567111.1:47701572-47802868 GCF_000260355.1 Condylura cristata
GGCCATATGCAATCTGAACATATACTTAGCATTAGACAATAAATGCAATATCACTGGGCCATATGAACAATTTTTAAGGCTTTATTTATGCACATAAAAATTGGGGTGTAGGCTAGAGATGCAGGGGGTGAGAGGATTCACCAGAGAAGGATGGGGTGCAAACAGGGAGACTGACTGAAACACTGCTGAGGGGAGCTAGAGGCAAGACAGGAAAGGTCTGCCTTGCCATGTGGGGCAGCTCTCTGGACATCAGGGATGATAGAGCTGAGACTTAACCCCTAGGCCACCAGGGAGCCCCACATGAATACATTTTTGTACATTAAATGCTGAGTTCTGGAATGTGTTAAAATACAAATTTTATTTAAATTAAATCCTAATTATAGTACTTTAGAAAATATTTGCATATGTACTAATACATTTAAACTTGAAAAAATGGCAAGGCAAATGATACTATCCCTCTTTGGGAATAAGGAAAGAAAACACGTAAGACACTAAAAAACAGGTCTTACTGTTAGAGACAACCAGATCTGACCCAAAACTTCTGTCTCCAAAAGTGATGCTCTTTCCACAGTAGAAATTGTTGCTAAAATAGGAGTTAACAATTTTACATACTCAATTTGAAACATAGTGGGCATTTCCATCCATGCTAATCTTTTTAAGTTTCTGTAAGCACAAACACAATTTTATGTAAAGATACCAATGTAATAGTGTTCATGTTACAGGGCAGGGAGAGGGGCACCCCAGGACCCCCAAATCTGCCCATTCTAAGTAGGTTCTGCCATTCTCCACACCAAGACAAACATATCACCTTGAATGGAAAGGAACTTTAATACAATTAGTGTATACTACAGAAAAGACAAAGAATATAGTTTCTAAACAAAGGTTACCCATCCCCTGTGGGTAAAAGCCCACCCAAAAGGGATAGGCCCAAAGTAAGGCCCGAAAGCCCACCACAAGTCTAAAGCACCTTCTGTCTGGCAGGGTCCCACAGAAAAGGGTCAGAAATGGCCAAACAAGTCTGGGAGGAAAAGAGCAAAATTAAAATCAAGGTAAATGCTGCCATAGTGAACCTCCCCACAAGTCTCTCGCCCTCATCTGTTTCAACTAGTCCAGGACCAAAAGGGAAGCGCAATTTCTTCACATGCCTCTCTCCATGTGCCTCCCTCAGGTCTCCTTCGGGCTCTCCATCCTGCTTCCTTCTTCAGTCCCCTCTCCAGAGTCTTCTTCTGTTCCCTGCTCAGCTCCATGGTCCTTTGGGTAAGGCAGGGAACCTAGAACCTCCCCTTTCCCTGGGATCACCCTGCTACATACACTGAGGTTTCTGTTTAGGTTTCCCCCTATCCTGTGTCTTCCATGCAATTCTCCGCCTTCACATAACCTATGTCAATAATCCATAACCTATGTCAATAATCCATATTCTTCATAATTTTTTCTATGCTTGTGTAATTTTATATAAAAACACATACACACATTTAGCCACTGTCATTGTGACATAAATATGGGAGCATATAACAGATACTTGTATGTATATAACTTTTTTTAATGCATTTTTTAATGAATTTTTCTAATTCATTCCTTTGGCTGCAGAATATCCCATGATGTGTGTGTTCCATCATGTTCCATAAACTCATGTTGAATGATGGGCCATTGTTATATGGTTTTCTACAAGCAAACATCCTTGGCAGTGTATGTCCCAATTCTCAGGGAGTCATTTAATAAGTTTGAAAACTAAGTCCTTACTCTTTGCCCAGAAGGCAAGTGTCAGAGGCTTGAACAGATAAGGAAATGAATATGGTCGCCTTGGGAACAGGGCCTTAAGATTTCCCCCACCCCACCCCAACCCAACACTTTACCAGAAAAACCAGCCTGGCTCCAGGAAAGTGGTGGATTGGATCTTTGGCTTTGGGATATATTCTCATAAGTGAGCTGCCTTGATAAGTAAAGATATATAGATACATGATTCCTTTAAGTAAATACTGTTGTGTTTCTTAGCACCAAAAAAGGCTATCTTACCTCATATTTATTAGCACAAAGGAGAATTTCTTTTCCTCACATCTTTGCCAGCAATAGAAGCCACCCAGTTACAAATAGGAGTTATGGACTCCTGCTTTCTGATTGACACATGCTGCTAATTGTTACACTTACTATAATTTCCCTGAATACTAGTAAATTTTGTATGTTGTTGGTTATTTAAGTTTGCTGTTCTGTGAACGCCTTAATTACGTCTATTTTTTCTCTCTAGTCTCCCTTTTTCTATTTACTGTGCAAACTTGGTATCATAAAAATTACTACTTTGTCATTTTTATTCATTTTTTTTCAAATCTAAAATTCAGAATCTATGGATGTTACCATACAAACTTTTCACTCCTGTATGTTTCAACATCTGACATTGCTTTGATGGTGCCTGGGTTTCCTGTGGTTTAAAAGGACTCAATTCCAGATCTTTCAAATAAGTGTTGATTTATAGTTTTTTATTTTTCTAAAATTAGAAAGTATGGTTAATGAAGATACTTAGATATTGTCAAACAGTCCTGATTATTTTTCATAACCAATCAATGTGGGAAATTTAGTATTCTTTCTTGTCATTATTTCCTCAATTTCTATATGTAGCTATGAAAGTAAATATTTTAACAACATATACTAAATAGTGCATAATAGGACATGCATTCAGATAGCAATTTATTTGAAAACGAAGCGGATTGGCACTCTACCTTCCAAATAATCATTTGGGTTATTGTGATATGTTAAAGATGAATTTTTGTTTGTTATCCTCTCCAGAAGCAAAAGCAATCTTTCATCTTCATGACATTACCCTAATATAGAAATGTATGCAGCCTTTCTTAAGATGTACTCAATAAGCACAGATGCTGACTTTCATGAACTAGATAAACTGGGGTTCAAGAGGATCCGAGAGTATATGCATGCAGCAAAAAGACAAAAACAGAGTGGAGGAAAACCAGCGAAAGAGAAGTTAAGGACAGTGAGATGTTTGTCTTCCTCTTTTATGATTGTAACTTGTATCATCTCCTATCCTCAGATTGAAAACCATCAACACTAATAAGAGTTAATACCAGTTATTTTTGAAAATCTAGTAAGAAGCTAGACATATTCAGAGTATTAATTAAAACTAAATATTTGCATAAAATATATTACTAATTATTATAGTGGTGTAGTTACAACATATTAAAATGCATGCACATACCTGTACTTCACCATTACATAATCTTGATTAGATTGTGGGGGGATGGGGAGCATAATTAAGGACAGTTATTTCCTTTCAGAAGCTCAGGGAGCCTGAGTTTAGAGTCAATCTTTTTCTAAAATCACCAAAAGCTCTCTGCTAGTATGAAAACTTGTTTGCTTTTTACCAGGGTAATGCGTAGCCCCTTGCTTCCAAGTGCCTACTATATACTAGCAAAGCTGGCTTTTTCTTTCACAAATAGCCTCCACAACATGTACACACCCTGCCCTTTGCACTAGTGGGTGGTTCCTGAGGGCCACTGGTATGTCTGTTCAAGAAAAGCCAAGCATTTCTCTCTCATCTGTATTACCTTCCTCTCTTCCTTGCATCCAAATGAGGTGTACTGAGTCTTTCATTGTCACTTTCATTTAGTACCAACAACAGTCAAAATTGCCTTTTGTTCAGTAACTCCAGACACTTGCTTACTTTAAGTGGGACAAATCAGCCTCCCTGGTGGCACAAGGGGTTAAGTCCAGCTCTATGATGATATCAGCAGCCACTGCAGCATAAATTGAACCCCCACCCCCACCCTGCCCCAGGACACGGAGGTGACACACTTGGCACAGCAGACCTCTCCTGTCTCCCCCGCTGCTCCCCTCAGCAGTGCACTTCAGTGGATCTGCCTGTTCTGCCCTCCAACTCTATCGGTGAGTCCTCTCACCCTTCTGTGGCTCTGACCTGCACCCTAGCTCTTGGATGCATAAATATATCTTTAAAAAAGCATAAATGGGACATAAAGACATCTAATGTCTTACCTTCCAGGACACCTTGTTAGCAACTGGAATTTCCCTGCTCAGAGCACGTATTGCCCATTCTCAAGGGCAATGAGTACTTAAAACTGAGGTACAAAGGACAACTCTCAAGTTCCCAACTGGAGAGGAAAGCTAGGTGCTTTCTGACCAGCAGAGCACCCTGCCTCCACTCTTCTTTAATGTCACCTGAAAGTCGAATGCTGGGCTTACTGCGGTGTCTGTTCCAAGTTCCCAGTGTCCTCAGAGGCCAAGCTGCCTCACTGCCCAACTGTCCCCTTGCTAGGAAACCTAATAGCTTGCTTCTGATGTTAATCAAAGGAGGCAGGGATTGATTGATTTATTGCTGCAACATAAGTGGCAAGCATCCTCACAAATCTGGAAGAGAGATGTACTTTGAAGAGAGATCTTTCAGCAGCTGGCATATCAGCAAAGCAAGTTGAATCTGGATACTAATTCGAACCAGAATAGCACCCATATAATAAATCGTAAATGTATGATGATTTAGAGATTTTAAACTCCCTGTTCATATAGGTGTTTTCCAACAATATTTTCCAAAGCAATCCGTAGCATGTCTGTAGCTAGGGTGGTTAGGATACAGGTGGTCCCAAGATATACAGTCCTGGTTGGTAACCCTGTGACTTTAGCTACAATGCTATCAGCAATGCTTTGTCATCTTGGATTTAAGAACCTCTTGTCCAAACATCTTAGTTTAGTATACAGAACTCTTTAGCTCCAAGCTTCAATCTATTTTTATTTCTTTGCTCTATTTTAAGCCACCATGAATTATTTACATGACATAATGCTAACAGATCATTCTGCTTCACCAATTGTTTCAATCTAATTAGTTCTTTCACAGCATGAAAGTCTTTTCATCAAAATAAAGTTTTGTGTTTCCTTTTTATAATAGGCCAAATAAATATCACTTTCTCATCCTCTGTTTACAAACCCCTTTCATAGTTATCTATCAGCATGCATGGATAAGAAAATGAAACTGAACATTTTTTCATGGTACATAAAAAATAAATGACTTTAAGTGAAAAAAAAAGTTTCACTGACATGTTTAAAAAGTATATTATTATTATTATTATTAAAGATTTATTTATTTGTGCATACAGAACTGGGGTACAGGCCAGAGGTTCAGGGGCGGTGAGAGGCTTCACCAGAGACAGAGTGGGGAGCAGAACAGGCAGATCGACGAAGTACACTGCTGAGGGGAGCAGCGGGCGGGTCAGGAGAGGTCTGCCACGCCATGTGGTCACCTCCGGGGAAGGCGGGCATCGAGCTCATGCGGAAGTGGCTTTAGATTCTCAGTGCTGTGCTTTAACCCGCTGCACCAACAGGGAGGGCCAGTATGTTGTTATTATTTTAATATACCTTTAAATATGTATATTAAGACAAACTTCACTTTTCACATTCATTTTGTAATGTTATATTTAAGTTCTTTTGAAATAATTGTGTCAGGAACAGCAAAAGTTGTTAAAAATGAATTTTAAAGTAGTATAATATTCATCTTGAAAGTTGAATGTAGATGAAGGTATATATAAAAGTATAAACTATTAGGGGATCAACATAGATAAAACACTTATGACATGTTTGGAGCATCAAATTGTATTTAAGCATCAGTGAGCTATTTTCAAAGTTCTTAGGATTTTTTTTTTTCCAAATGATGAAATAAGAATTTAGCTTGTCACTTGTATTATATCCAAATAACTTACTGCATATTTGAGTCTGCAATATGTTTTTCATTATAATTACTCCATTTAACACCATTTTTCAGATTGTTTAGAGTAATTCTGAAGTTATAGCTTAGCATTTTTATCAGGCACTCATAACGGAATCATGGCTGATCAAAAGAAGTTACATTTTCTAAACAGATCTTTTTATATCCTTTGTGATCTTGGCATTGCAACATCAAAATTTCTCATGCTTCTTGACCCAAATTCACACTGTTATAACTGTTAAAGCTACCTTTTTGCTACTACTGCTGTGCCATTGACTATTTATTTCCACACTACATCATAAGCCAGCTGCAGCTTGGTCACTGGACATGAATCAGGGCTTGCAATTGCAATTATTTTTATTTTGAAGAGGAGACATTAAATACTTCCTGGTTTTTAAAAAGGAAAAATAGGGGCCCTCTCTGGTGGCGCAGCAGGTTAAAGCACAGCACTAAGAAGCTAAAGCCACTTCAGCACGAGTTGGATCCCCGTCCGTACCAGGGGTGATCCACATGGCGTGGCAACCTCTCCTGACCCGCCCACTGCTCCCCTCAGCAGTGTACTTCATCAGTCAGCCTGTTCTCCCCATTCTGCCTCTGGTGACTCCTCTCACCGCCCCTGCACCTCTGGCCTGTACACCAGTTCTGTGTGCATAAATAAATAAATCTTTAAAAAAAAAAGGGAAAAATAGGAAACAATGCCACTTCTGACTAAACAGTGTGAACCCCAAAATGTCCTTCTAGACAATAGCTAGAAAACGCTGAATCTGAATAGATACAATCCTGCCCTGAAAGAGCTCCCAGTCTACTAGGGGAAAAAATTCACGAGGTGGTGCAGGAATCAGCAACTGACCATTGGTGGATACAAATTGTGATTCAGCAGAGCGGAGGCATCCAACCTGGGGAAAACAGTTTAACGTACACTAATAAGGTTCAATGGGAGTGAGCAATTAGGAATGCCTGACATGACTTGCTGAGAAATGATGGGAAGAAAGGGACCCTTCCCTGGTGTCTACCCAGGGCCTGATAGAGTTGCCAGACCTTGGCCTATCACACCTGATAGTACACAGACCTTTACTGGTTTCCTTATTCTGTTCATCTTTCCTCACAAACCGGTAAGCTAGAAACTGTATTGTCTCTACAGTTCCTGCCTGACAGTGGCTGATGCATAAGAGCCACCTGATAAATAAGTATGTGGAAGATTTTAGACTGATGTTCTAAAATGAGTGCCTATTGAAAGACAGTATTTTGTTATACCATGATATAAAGGTATATACTAGTTGTGTTTGAAATACCAAGTATTAAGTGCAATGATCAAGGATCAGGAACCATGGAAATGTAGAGACAAATGAACTTTATGGATCTTTTTTAATTTGTTTGAAATTCAATGTTAAATCAAGAAAAAAATGAACAAAATTTTGATTATGGTACTTCTGTTTGTCGGTATGATTTTTTTTTAAATCAGTATCTTTGCTATGCTTTTAAAATCCATCACCTGTGAACTTATAGTATAAACTGGAAATTTCAGAATCCTTACCTATATCTGAACCAGAATAGCTTGTGTTTCACTTGCTTATTTTGGAATTCCACAAAACAATCCTTTGCTTCAATGCTGAAAAAAAAAAAAAGAAAAATAAAAATCTTGATCAAGTTAGTAAGCAGATCTGAATGAAAAAATAAGATATGCAAGAAAAAAATAGCTATACAAATTTAGTACTAATCATTTATATATTTTAAGGAGAAAATTCATTAAAAATTATTTCCTGAAATAGTTCTATTCAAAGCACATATTAAAGTGTCTTTTTAATAAATGTTTAAAGATAGTTCAGATCTCAAGTCTATTGTTTGGGGAGAAAATGGCATTTTTTTTAAAGATTTATTTATTTATGCTTACAGAACTGGGGCACAGGCCAGAGGTGTGGGAAGTGAGAGGATTCACCGGAGACAAATGGGGAATAGAACAGGCAGATCTACTGAAATACACTGCTGAGGGAGCAGAAGGTGGGCCAGGAGAGGTCTGGCGGGCCAGGAGAGGTCTGCTGCACCATGTGGGTCAGCTCCCTGGCTGGGGATCAAACTTGTGCTGCAGTGGCTTCTGGAAGCTTCATAGTGTGGAACTTTAACCCATTTCACCACCAAGGAGAGTCTGAAAATAGCATTTTTAAGATCTCGTGATCCACTCATATACAGTGTGGACCATTGTGGGTGTGTCAGGAGGAAATTGTATACCTTGGGTATTCCAGAAATATGCCAGAAAAGAAAGAATGGATCCATGTATCGCAGATTGTCCTGATTCAGACAGAGCACAGTCTACTACTGGTTACTGAGTCTTTACAGGGAAGGTAGGAAGAAAATATCCTAATGTCCCTGAAAAGGTATAATGCAAAGCTGTTGTGCCAACCCAAGAGCTAGATGGGGAGACTTGAAACATGAGAGCCCTCTTCACAGAGAAGAATATGCCAGTTGCAATGGATTGATACCTAGTTGAAATTTTCAGCTGTAGAGATTTGAATCACCTCCATAGAAATTTTCTTTTTTTTTTTTTAAGGTTTATTTATGCATAAAGAACTGGGGTACAGGCCAGAGGTGCAGGAGCCGTGCAAGGATTCACCAGAGACAAAGTGGGGCACAGAATAATCATATCAATGAAGCACACTGCTGAGGGGAGCAGCGGGAGAGACAGGAGAGGTCTGCTGTGCCATGTGGGTCAGCTCCCTTCCTGGGGATCAAATTCATGCAGAAGCCCATCTAACTAGGCTGCACTTTAACCTGTTGCACCACCAGGGAGAGCCAGAGTAAAAGTAGTTTAAAGAGGAGAAAAGAGACCCAAAGTCAATCCAACTAAACTACAATCTGAAGCTCTCTGGAAAGCTTGATTTTCTAATTGCCCAGGCCTCTGGTGCCTTGTTGGTATTCTTTCCCATAAGCTGTGCTCTAAGGGACCTCCCTGGTGAGGTAAGGGGTTAAAGCCCAACACTATGAAGCAATCCACAGCCACTGCAGTGCAAGTTCATACCCAGCCAGGGAGGTAACCCACATGGAACAGCAGACCTCTCCTGTCTTGCCCACTTGCTCCCAGTAGGAGTGTCTGTTCTGCTCCCCACTTGTCTCTGGTGAACCCTCTCATCCCCTGTATCTTTGGCCTATACCCCTTTCTTGTATGCATAAATAAATAAATCTTTAACAAAACAACAACTGTGCTCTATGGCTCAGCTGCAGAATGATGTCTAGCCAACAGCCCCTGTAACTTGGGAAAACTTGGAAAGGAAATCCAGAAGGTCTCTAGGTCTGAAGTGCTCTTTGGGGAGGCTGCCTCTATTGAAGTAGCAGGAAAGTCTTTGACCCACTCATTTTTAATTCCTGATTCCAAATGGAGGCTGATAGTGACCCTGGACTCTCCACCTCTTGACTGCCCCCCAGGGGTGAGGAGACATAACTATAATTTTTTTGAGTTTTCTGAATAGATGATAGAATGTTCTCTTTTACAGTGACACAGAATACTTAGGAGATGGTCCCAAGGCAAGTTGATGGGATTTGGAGGTCAGTTCTTAGACACTGGCATGAGTCACACTCTTTTTGTTCTTGTTTTTTCCTCAGTATAACCTGGCTGGAAACTCAGAAGATGGGGCTTGTCAGACCACTCGCCTGTCTTAAAGCATTCAGTCCCAGTGCAGCTACTGCTACTGCCTGGTCACTGGGACTTTGGGGCTCAAGGTTGAGATGGTGCCTCTGGTTGTGGGCCACCTGGGCTGAAGGGTCTAGAGCACAGGAGTCTCTGAAGGCCCTGGCCCTCACTCTCCCTCTGACCCACCTGCCTGCACAGCAGCAACATCTAGCTCCTCATAGATTAACTCACTGGTCTTTCTTAACACTTTTCTTGTAGGTGATATATAGCCATGTACAGATGTTTGCATTAATAAAACGGGTTGTTCTTCCTTATATCACTTAATATTTGCTACTTTCCAAAAAAAGTTATGCATATCCTCTCTAAAATTATGACAAACTATCGTAAGTAGCCTGTATTTAATAAGTTAGCCTAAGATGTTTCATCAAAACCATTACCTGATTCTTTATTGCATAGTATATTTTAAAAATCCCATTTTCAAAATAAGATGGTTTGAGCGCCTTAGGCCCATATGCATTGAGTCCTATGAGATTTGCAGGGGAAAAAAATGAGTCAAAAGACAAGATAGGTACAATCATCTTTATTATAAGTAATCATAAGTGTGCATTTGTAGGATGCTTGAAGCTTGTATATTATAATCAAAAGCATAATTTAAATAGAAAATTTCTTTCTTTTTTTTTGGTTTTTCAATAATTTCAACTTATCCTTAATATATGGCAGAAACAACTTCTTGTTGTACACTTCAGCTGCTAAATCATAACAGGGAAAGATAAGATTTGGAATGCATTATATTTTGCTTTACTTATTGAACATATATGCCAAGTATCTGGGATACATTCAGTTAAGCAGGAGCTTAAAGTCCTGCAGGTGGTACTTATAAAATACATTTGTTGTTATTGGGGATTCAGTTCCTTAGAAGACGATGCAAGGGTCTTCATGATGTTAAATGCTACTTTGATGCACAACTTTTCCTGATGTATACTGAGTGTAAAAAAACCAACAGTTAATGTGTTGATCAGTAACATTTTATAGTTCCAAAGCATTAACAGATATTAAAAGAGCATCTAACTAAAACTTTTCACATCTCAACTTTCTTTTTAACAGGAAAGAAACCCAGATTTCAGCAATATGATAAATGTTCTTATCTTGTAAGCAGGAAAAAATGTGATTGTTTATTGCACAGCCCTTGCCCCTGGCAACCTTAAACTTGTTTGGCATTGCTGCTGCACTAAATGGCTTAGCGTGTGCATTTTGCTAGCTATCCTATAAGAGTGCTATCAATTATTAATTTTTTTGATTGTCTATCTCAAGGAATGAATGCTAAGTGAGTGCATTTAGAAGGCTAAAGTTAAATACTGCATGGCATTTTGATGATTCATTACAGCAAAAAATTTTAAAGGCTGATTAAAATGAGCAAAGGATTAATTTCTTATCAATTCTAAGTTCTCTGAATTTCAAACATATCCTGATAAAGAGATTTGGCGATGATGCTTATGCACCACATTTATCACTTAATTTGCAAAGAAATAATTCAGGTTCAATGGAATATTTTGTTCTGGTCTCCCAAAGCCACATGAAAGTCTGAATATTTAAGTACCCTTTATATGCAACCAGTTACTATTAATTAAATTATTAGAGGATGTTTGAACACTTGTGGTGAGATCAAAAAGACTATATTTGCTCCCTGGAGCCAAAATCACATGTACTTGCTACTCTCTGTGGCTGGTACTTGTATAAGAAAGACTCAGCATTGTAATGCCTTTCTCAAGAAAAAGAGGAGACCAGGAATTCTTGGAAAATAGGGAAGCAAGGGGGAAAATAACGCAACTTGGAGATAAGGAAGAAAAGTAGCACTTATCTTAGAACATTTTCATCCATTACTTGATGGCTCAGAAGAGAAATGAAGTAAATTTCAAAGTACAGATAACTGAGGAATCAAATGCTTTTTTTTCCCCACAAAAGGAAGATTGCATGTTTTAAAAGTTCTGAAACACAAAGATGTGTATGCAAACATATTTACTATTAGACTTTCTGCTTATATTCAATTCCACAGTACCTAACATTGTACCTGGCTTACAGAGATGCATAATACATAGTTGATGAACCAATAGACTATGAGGTTTCTAAATACTAAGTGGGCCACCTAGTTTTCATGTAAAATGCAAGATTTATTTTCTAGTGTATAGATGAAGTTTCTATTAGAGAACACCAGTCATTATGAGAGCTGACAGCAGTCCTCACGCAGATCACTTTGTCATATCAACATTTCTACCTTGAATACAATTTCATGAGAAACAACTACTGTGTGCACTAATGCTAGAAAAAGTTGAAGAAATGAAGAAACCTCTTGGTTTAGTGAAGTACCATCTCTTATAAGCATAATTACCTTCTTAAATGAGACATTTATTAAGAGAGGACGAGAACTGTTTTTCCAAGCAGCGCGGTGTTTAGAAGGTTGGAATTATATACATATATATATGTATATGTGTGTGTGTGTATATTTACAGATATATATGCATACACACACACACATACACAAACACATATATATATATGAAAGTACCTAGAAATTTAGGGAATATTCCTCTTTTTATCATCTAGATGTTAAAAAAAAAAAAAAAACCCAGGTTTAAAATAAAACCTATTACCTGGTTCCACTGTTCCCTAGATGTTACAGGGATTAAGAAATTATTATCACTTTATATGGGAAGTTATTTGAAACCATCAGTGTATCTAAATTTTTCTCAAAGACTTCACCATTGTTATAATAATGTGTAAATCATTAACATTTGTCAACAGAACGTCATCACCTAGAGACTTTTAATGTGGGAATGTGAGAAGATATAAGTAACCATGTGATGCTTTTGTCTAATTCTCTTATTTTACCCTCTTCATCTCTATGACCATCACACATGGCCTTATAGCTCACACTGTAGACACAGAAGTTATCGGGACAGTAAGCAGTTACTGATTTCCTAGGTGGGAAGCAGGAACCTCCATAGGTGATTCTTGGGAAAATTCTGATCTTATTTTGCAATGGGGATACAACTAATTTCATGTTACTTTTACATCTGTTCCTATAGTAGACTTATTATTTTTTACAGTGGCAGTTACCGACGCAACCGACTCTCAATTTCACAGTTTCTTTCTTTTCCAATCACAGTTTGTTTAAAATGTACCATTAATATATCAGCAAAATAGTTCAGCTATAGGTATTTTAACTTCAGAAATAAAGTTTATGTGGCTTATCTTATATAATTGATTGTACTAGCTTGCTTTTTTTCTTGCCAATGGCATTATAAGTAAGATCATTTAAATTCTATGGGTTTGATTGCTTTGTTTTATCAGTATTTGCTTTAGTGCTGCCAGTACCTGACTTTTGTATATAAACAGCTTTAATATTTTTAAGGATGGGCCATATACTTGCCATTTCACGGCTGCCTTCTAATCTGCTGACACGCTTCAAACACTATTAACACAATTTTAGCCTTACATTTAGCTTCCTCTACTAAAGAGGTTGCTTCTTACAGCTCAGGCAGCAAAATTCTGCTTTTCTAACAGCATTATACTGGTCTCAGGTTAACTAGGAAGCACAAAACAAATGATCAAAATTAGGAATTCTATATATTATCCATATTCAATTAGCTGCAAATCCAAAATCATATAAGCCACTGCCTGCAACGGCATCTACTCTATAGAAATTTAGGTTAAAACAAGACTGTTAAGACACTGAAGAAATAGGGTTATGTGGAGAGCCCATCTGAGTCAGAACTTTGTCCAACCATTGCAGGGGCCCATGCAGATGGATCTCAATCCAGCAGGGAGTGCTCGTGACATCCTGGCGATGATACTCGGCTCCCCAGCCCTGGGAAGCAAGAAGGTAGACAAGAGTGATTGTCAGACTTTATAGTCAGCCCCAAGACACAAACAAGCTCACTGGACAGAGCCTAAGCACTAGAGCAGCCCCTGTGACCTGAGAGAGAGAGAGAATGTGAACTCTTGATGGTACAGGACAACTCTGCATTGACCAGACACCTTGGGATGAGTCTGTGTCCATGCTCCCCTCTGCTCACGAGGAAACACTTGGACCTAGAGACAGCCTAGGCCTGATCTGGTCAGAAATGCTCGCAAATCATTTTCCTCTCAACAAGGAAAGAAATTTGACCTTATGTCCACTCCCTTAAAAGTTGAAGATAATGTTCTGCATAAAACCTGGTCACTTATTTCAGACTAGTGGTTATAGCTTAAAATGAGAACTGGAAGGTTCTCTTGAAATCAGCAGTTGATTAACAAAGCTTGTTTCTCTTTTCTCTGTCTGGCTCAGTTTTGGCTACTTTCTTTTTCATTACCTTTTATGGGAGAGAATGAATGAACAAATTGTATATTTATCTCTATATGTTGTAGATACATCAATGAAAGTGTATTTTAAAATCACAGTCTATTGAAATTATATTTCAATATAATCATGCAGCTTGATCATACTTCACTCTTGTAACCATCCATCTGAAGTGGATCTCTGATGGTTCCTAGCACTCACAGTATACCCCCAATTCCTTTTCTCCCTGTGCCTCTCAAATGCCCCAAATGCCCCTGCTCTTCTTCCCTTCTTCCCTAAAACATCCAAAATCTACTCCTCAGCCTCCTTGAAACTGATGAACTTTTATATTTAAATCAGAGAACTTGAGCGATCAAAAGAGAATTTCCATATCACCTGCATCCAATACTCGGCCTTTCTGCCTTTTACCATAAATTAATTATCTGTGTTTCTAAATAAGCTCTATACATTTATACATAAGACTTGCTCACTTTCCAAGGACATCACTGCAGCAAATATCCCCATTCTCTCTGACAATCTGCTTTCTACAGGCTCTTTCCTCAACATACAAACATATTGCAATATATTCCATCCTCAAAATACTTCTCTGCCCTACCACCTCCCAATCACTAGTATCTTCAATCCTCTTTCTAGCAAAAAAACACTCAAAAAAGTTGTCTTTACTGACTGCCTCAATTTTTCTCCTTCCATTACCTCCTTAAATCCATTTTTATTTTCTTTAAAGATCTATTTATACATACAGGACTAGGGTACAGGTCAGAGGTGCGGGGGCAATCAGAGGATTCATCAGAGACAGAGTGGGAAGCAGAACAAGCAGATCGATCAAGTACACTGCTGAGGGGAGCAGTGGGTAGGTCAGGAGAGGTCTGCTACACCATGTGGGTCACCATCCTGGCCAGGGATCAAACTTGTGCTGCAGTGGCTGCAAATAGCTTCATAGTGTTGTGCTTTTACCCACTGCACCACTAGGGAGGGACCTTAAACCCATTCTTAATCAGCATTTGGTCCCAGCCTTCAACAAAATTGTTCTTGTCAAGATTTAAAAAAAAACAGAACAGACCTCTATATTACTAGAATCAATGCTCAGCTATCAGTTGTGGTGTTACTCAGCAGTATGTGACTTAGCCTTCATCATCACAGTGGGCAGGGCAGCTGCTGCTTCTGCTTTGCAAAGGGAAAAGGTTTGTGGAAAGAAACACCTGCATAGTCACAGGAGGGCAGGAGAGGTCTCCTTCCTTAGCTTTACTACTCCATCACTATTTGGGCTTTTGGCTTCACTGTTTTTTTTTTTTTTTTCATTCCCCCCACATCTTCAACTATTGAAATGTCCATGGCACCATTCTAGACCTTCTCTCTTATCTTTTTGTTTAAACTCAACCTGTTAATTTCATCCCAGCTGAAGGCACTGAATACTGTCCATTCACTGACAAGTCCTAAATTTACATATCCAGCCAGACATCTCTCCTCACACATAGCTTGTATATCCAACTGTCCACTCAGCTGCTCAACCTGCATATGCTGCAAGTTGGTGATTCTCCTCCATGTTAAACTCTTAATCTTATGTCCAAACTTAATCCACCTGTATCCTTTCCATCCTTGTTGATGGCAACATCATTAACTCTACTCAGTATCTTGTAACGTGTCTTGACTCCTTCCACTGTTCACAAATCTCCCAGTGGCAGCCATCATCTTCTCTCACCTGATTACTGCAATACCCTCCTAACAATTCTCCCTATCTCCAACCTTGCTGCATGATATGTTTTCCATATAGTAGCCTGAGTGATTGCTTGAAAACAAGTCAGATCATGAAAAGCCATTGCTCACATCTGAGTCATAGGGCAAGTGGGTAGCTTCTAGGGTCAGAAAAGATGAGGAAAAAACCTAGGAGGAATAAGGAAGGCTCCAGAGAGAAGGACAACAAATTCCAAAGGGGATTAATTAAGCCCCTAAGTACCTTCCCCCCAGGGACAACAGGACATTCCTGGACAAGGACAATACAGAAAAAGCCCTCAGCAGTGTATTTCAGTCCATCTGCCTGCTCTGCTCCCCCTCTGTCTCTGGTGAATCCTCTCACCCTCCGCTCCTCATCTCTGACCTGTACTCTAGTTCTTGTAG
Organism: Condylura cristata; assembly: GCF_000260355.1. Classification (NCBI taxonomy): domain Eukaryota; kingdom Metazoa; phylum Chordata; class Mammalia; order Eulipotyphla; family Talpidae; genus Condylura; species Condylura cristata. The sequence goes on from NW_004567111.1 coordinate 47,717,359, forward strand.
ACATAAATAAACAATTTTAAAAAATAGTAAAAGAACTCTAACATAAGGGCTGAGATGCAAGATATAAATCTGGGCAGAGTCTTTTAGAAAGAGTGAGTGAGACCACTGAGAACTAACCAATCATAAAGAGATTAATGGGGCTTTAGAATCATTAGGATAAGAAGGCCTATATTCCCTGAGACATGACTCCACTTCAATTTCCTTGCCCCTTCCTGGCCTGTTTTTGTTTGTTTGTTTGTTTCTATTCCTTTTCTCTTTATGAACTTTTTCTTGTATCGATTTCTCTAAACAAATTTGCTTTTTATCTCTTCCTTGCCTGAGAGTCAGCAAAGTTCCTGATGCAGCTTCATGAGACACCAGCCCTTGGTCTAGTGGCCGGGACTCAGCGCTGCCTTTGCAGCCTGGGACCAATTCCTGGCTGGGTGACTAGTTAGACCTGAAACATATCCTTGCAATGGCTCTTCATCTTTTTAGATCAAAAGCCAAAATCTGCTCTGATCTGGTTCTATGCTTGGTTTTGTTTTTAAAGATTAATTAATTTATACATACAAGAACTGGCGGTATAGGCAGAGGCAAATGGTTGAGGCTAAGATGATTCACCAGAGACAATGGGGAGCAGAACAGGCTGACTGACAAGCACACTGCTGAGCGGAGCAGCGGATGGGACTGGAGAGGTCTCCTGTGCCAAGTGGGTCACTCCCTGGCTGGGGATCAAACTCACGCTGCAGTGGCTGCAGATGCTTCGCAGTGCTGCATTTTAACCTATTGTGCCACTAGGGAGGGCCTGATCTGGTTCTGTGTTACTGTTCCCATCTCACCTCTCCACACTCATCTCTCTCCAGGGACACTGCAAATTGCTTGATCCTGCAAATTCCCAGGGAGGTTCTTGACCTTCCGTTGCTTTTCTGACAAAGACCCTTAGCACCAACTCCATTGTCTCCATATCTTTGCTGAATGTCACCTCAAAAACAGCAGATCCTGATCACCTTTGTAAGTCTGCAACCCTTCCCTCTCCTCAGTGCTCTAAAACTCTTTAACTGCTGTTTTCTCTTTCATGCAACCTCTTTATTAGAGCTGTTGTTTACTGTCTTTCCTTAATAAAGCCTTGGTTTCAGGAGGACAGGGCTCTCTGTACAATCACTCCCAATGCCTAGAATGGCATGTGGCCTGGCACTTGTTAGGTACTTAAGAAATATTTGTGGACTAATTCTTAGTAAACATCACAGCCAAAAAAGACTTTAAAGATGAATTGGTCCATCACTCTCCAGGAGAGCCACCACTATTCAGTCATCTACAATTTCCTTTAATTTTTATTGTTTAAAGGTCTAATAACCATGTGTGTTCAAAATATTGTATCAATATAAAATTATTGGTTATTTTATATCCAATTAAAATAACCAATAGTTTTATATTTTTATTCATACTAAATCTTTTTTCCAGTTTTATTGAAATATAATTGGCATAAACATATTCATTTTAGGTGTATAACATAATAACTTGACATATGTATACACTATAAAATGATTATGTAGTTAATATCTACCACTGCACATAGTATTCACTTTTACAAGAAAAGTATTATCTCTGAGATGTTGGTATTTCAGCCTAATTTTAAAAACACTGACCTGGAAAAAAATAACTTCATGCAAATGACTGTTCATTACTGGCAATTTAATGCCCCCTACTGGCTCCAAAGCATCAGAACATTTGAAAAGATTTCCGGGTATTTAATTATTTTACCATGTAAAAATGCTTCTGAAGCTTTCCACTAAATTTAATGAAACTACTTTGTCATTGTGAAAGAGAAACAGTTTCAAGAACCCATTTTTTTAGTTAAAAACTATTTTCTCCATTCTTGGTTTTAAAGTAATCACTGAAATTATAATTAATTTGCAACAAAACATAATTTTAAGAATAGAAAAGCAACAGTTATTTTTCATGGTAATTTTAAAGGATTAAAGAATTTTATTTTGAAAAAACCTAGAGCAAAGCATACTGATTCTTTGGGAGGGTATCTGAAAATGTGTAAACGGTGTCACATATATTCAATTTAATAAATAAGCTCTGTTTGCCTGTCTGATTTTTGACAAGCAGAGTACTTGATTTGCATAAATTTGCCAACATTTCTTGAATGACAATGATCAGCAAATCAATCAATGGTAAATCTCAATAGTATTAAATCTGATGAAATGACTGTCCCTTTAACCTCTGCATTACAATTATCAGATAACCACTTTAACTTGTTTTTCCCCAAAAGTGATATGCCAAAGAATTTTCTCATGATTGCTAGACAAGAGAGTTCCTACTCTAGCACTCAGGTGCTTTTCCTGAAAACAAAGAGTTTCTTCACTCCCCCTCACCTCCTGTATGCAGCCATATCAACTGAAAATAGATTTTGTCTTTTTTTTTTTTTCTTCATTCTCCATTTTATAACTTGAGAGCACACACTCCTTACCTTAACAAAACTCATCCGGATAGTACACATCTTAGTTAACTCATAAACCACTTCAAATCCATGATGAACTGACTGAGCAAGCAGCTGGGCAAAGAGCTGGTTGTTGAAAATCTTAAGGCTGCAGCCACTGGGGATCTTACAGACAGTAGCTGGGTGGAAGCCATGCTGGTAATTGCAGTTTCGGCTCTGCACAAAGATGCTGCTGTCACTCACACACTCGGCATAGACCTCTCCTCCAACGTAGTACAGATGCACACCTGGGAGGCAAAGCAGAGTAGCTTCAACCACCAGCACCATACTGATATTAGGTATGATAATGTTCCCTGTTCATTGACCTTCATTACCTCAAGAGATGAGACATGTTACTTTGAGGTTAATTTTAACACCACCAGAGAGTCAGAAGATGTGCAACCCAATGTTATTTTAATTCTACTGTTTTTTTTCCATGAGTCTATTTAAAAGTGAGCTCCAGGGGCCTCCCTGCTGGCCTAGGGGTTAAGATTCAGCCCTACAACTGAGAAGGTCCACCAAGACTACCTGAGTTTGATCCCTGGCCAGGGAGGTGACCCACATGGCAGAGCAGACCTCTCTCCTGCATTGCCCTTTGCTCCCCCAGCAGTGTATTTCAGTAGATCTGCCTGTTCTGCTCCCCATTCTGTCTCTGGAGAATCCTCTCACCCTCCAACCCCCTGTACCTCTAGCCTGCACCCTATTTCTTCTATGCAAATATAAAATATTAAAGTGAATTGCAACCCATGTTGATAATCACTGCCAAGAACAAATAAGCAAACTCCCATTGTGCTATTCTTCACTGTCTCAATGTCACACTATTCACTCCAAAAATAAGATCTCAAAATTTTCTATGTAAAATAAGCACACGGTGCAGAAAACATCAAATGGCCCTCCAGTTACACATATAAAGAAAAATATAAAAATTGAACACAGATAATAGTGTGGCTATGTTATGTAACTACAAACACTAAACCCACTTAGAGGAAACAATAAATGAAGTTTAAATTTTATTCTACAACAATTAAAAATCCATTTCTCCTAGTAAATATATCAGAGACCTATTTCACTTTAAGCTTATCGTGTACTATTATAGATCATAGAAATAACGCCTATTTTTAAACTGTGAATAGCAAAGTTCTTGCCATATTGTCGGATGTAAGACTCAGAATCAAAATAGTGAGTACTTCTATATCTCACACTCTAAGACTTAAAAGGCAAAGAGCATCCTGAGGATACTGCTGCCCAGGCATTTTCATTCCAAATTAAATTTTCCTTCATTCTTTCTCTCCAACTGTTTGGGTCTAAAATGCAACTTAAATTCACAGCAAGGGACTGGGGCTAGATAAAATGAAGAAGTTTTAATCTGATTAAGGAAATCTAATTACACACCAGAACAGTTTTTCTCCAGCACTATCTGCCAACATGATAGTAACTAAATCACCATGCTGTCACAGGAGTCTACAGAAGGAACCAGAATATACTTGCCTGTATTTTGAATCGCATCAAAATGAAAACACAAAAATTTTAAAAACATACCCCTTCCCAACACCCATGTACAGTCAGGAAACAGCTCTAAAGATGCCTGCTCAGAGCATCTCTTTAAGGTTCTGAGTAGCATCTGAGGCAGCTGTGCATTCTATGTGACTCCCTCCACCCTCTTTATTGCTGCCTCTACCCACCCCTTTCCCTTAATCAATGTCAGCAAATGTTTTTTCAGTATCATGTCATAGGTTCTGATCCAGAGTCACAATGCTACAGCACTACTCTTGACATACAGGCCAAGACTCAGCCCCCTCTCGCCAATTGTATCAGACTTTCTTCCCTCCTCTTTCCTCTCCCACTTCCTTCTAACCTTCATTATTCTGTCTCCCCAAGCAGACTGGGTCCTACCATCCAAGACCCAGGCCATGATAAGAGACCCAGAGTTGTCCTGATCAGTGGGACATGACTTCGTGGCTACACTGACACATTTGGGAAAGGACAAATCCTCTAGCAACCCTGCAACCTCCCAGGGGAAAGCTTGCCTCTGGGAGGCTGTGCTTCTAAAGATGATGGAGAACAAGCGGTAAGAACCAGAGAAAAAAGCTGTTAAATGTTTAGTACCTGTTTAGATAGAATGACCTTCAAATATGTAACCTTCCCAGAAATGATGAAATTTATAGAAGAGAAAAGATTTTTGTTATCTGATCCTGGTCTTTATGGAAGGGATGAGTTTCAATTGTATTAGTCTTACCCACAACCACACTGCCTTTGGCACAATAACAAAGTAGAGAAGAGCCTGCTTGGGCGGGCAGGTAGCGCTTTAGCAGTTGGAGCAAAGAAAGGGCACAGAGCCAAAGAGATGAGCACATGAAGACCTGAGTCAACAGGACAATGATGAGAAACCCCAATGTGAAGGAGTCTAGGTTTGGCCTGGAGACAGCTGCTTTTAAAGAAGGCTCAGATAGCAAATGATTTTTTTGCCTCCATCTGAGAGCCAGAACAGTGGCTTTCAATCTCAAAGAGTCAAGATTGCCATAGAGAAGGGAGAACAATAAGGACAAGTGCCCACAGAAAGTGCCACCTGAGATGATAAAGGACCCAAAGGCAGCGTGGCCCTCAAGCAAGTTCCACCCACACCTTAGACTGCATTTCTTCTAAAGTTGTGCTTTTTATCCTAACTTTTTATTTGTGTGCAATTATATCCACCTTAATGAGATCAAGAGCGCTGCACTGTGTTTAACTAGAACCAAAGACTTCTTGAGTTGGGCTTGAGTCAGAAAGCAAGTCCTCTTTTGTGGTTTTGAATATAGCTAGATACATATTCAAAGGTATTAGAGAGAGGATATGAAATATCGTGAAGGGTAAGAGAAAAGAATGATATCAAATCTGAATCTTTCAAGATGGTAAATATGAAGATTCATTTCATGACTACTTTTGTATATACAAGAAATTTTCCAAAATTAAAAAAAAATTTTTTGAATGCAGATTTAAAAAAAAAAAGTAAGACTATAAAAGCACAGATTTCACATCCACACCAGAGCTTTAGTTCAGAGGACAGAGTGGGTCACTGCTTAACTCCAGGGAATGCCTGCCAACAGCTATGTAGTAATTACAGGAGCTCTCCAGCAGATGGCAGCAACTTTTATGAGAAAGGAGCACAATCACACAAATCTACCTTTGGACTGGTATAGTCAAGTTGATCCCATAAAACTAAGACATTAATTCCTCTGAAGATGGCAAAATGAACAAAGCCAATCTAGACCAGATGAGCTACACTGCGTACCCCACCTCTGCCACCAACCCACTCAGCTTGGGAGGGCTGAGCTGTAATATGGAGCTTCTGTAGTGATCCTATCTCATCTTCCTCACCTGCTGCAAGAAGGCCCAGAGAAAATGAGAAGACACAGAAATGTAAAAAACTAAGCCCCAAAACACATAGAAGACATAAATCCACATCCCAGAAATAATCAAAGCTATCATTTGCTGTTTTTTTTTTTCACCTACAGGATGTTTTATAGCTTTTTTTCATTTAGTACTCTCATGTGAATATTTTATCTCTAATATTTTAATATCTCATGATATTAAGTATTCTGCAACAGCAACTTTAATGACTTCACTAGTAAAATTGTATGTTCAAAATTTTCTCAGATTCGTATTTTTTTACAGTAAATCTTCATAAAATGTCTGTACTTTATCAATTATGGACCTTATATTTCAACATTTAACATTGATGTTGACAGATCACTGCTGGGACATATGATAGGTATTTTCATTCTACTTCAAAGGACCAAAAGTCATGTCCTCCAGCAGAGGAAAATGCTACTCCAATATTCTCAGTCAGAGAGACTAACATGCCAAAAACCCGAGTCATTTTTCAGTTGAACCCTCAAATGGTCTCCAGCTAACCCACCCTGGATCACCCCCCCTAGGTTATGTGGGCAACACTTGACTTGTTTCTATTTCTACTTTTTAGCTCAGAAGAACATATGCAGGAATATATGTTTGCTTTTACCTTTTCCTATGTGTCTCCTGGTGTTTTCTATTGTTGAGTTTCTGTTCACATTCGAAAGAAGCCCAAGACAGAATCTATTTCTGTTATTGGAAGGATCTGTGAATCCATCTATGAGCACACTTCTCGAGGACGCCTGGAACGTCTCTCCAACTCGGTTGTTTAATTCATAGTAGGCCACTGAGCACCAATGCTGCGGCTCCTCGTAGCACACTGGACGGAAGTCTGAAAGAAAGTAAAGCGGCACATCACTACAGTAAGGCCTAGGCTTCCTTCCCACCTCATGATTCTGTCGGGAAACTTCAATGCACATTAGTGACTAGAAAGCTGTCTGCCAGATCAAGCATGCTGCTTTGCGATGTTTAAAATCCTGTTACTTTAACAGATGTTTTTGTGGTTAACTGGTCTGTTTAATGTCCCTGCAGCATAGAGACCAAGGTATAGTTCCTGTAGTCATGTTTGTAAATACTCTCATTTGTTTTGAGGGGCCAGGAAATGGAGCCATGTGATTTTCATCACCCCTAAAGGAAACAGCTAAAAGAAGCTGGCAGGTGACCTCATGAAATAAAAAATAATAGTTTAGATATGATGAAAACCAAATCAAAAGCATCAATTAGAACTCTTAGCTACCTAGGGGAAAAAAAAAAAACTTCCAATCAAACTCACATCCTTCTTCATGTATATAAGGAAACCCACGTTATTCATGGCCTTGAAGTATTTTAAAGAAAGCTATTTATTTCATCAGGGAATCCTTGAACGTTATAGTTTCACCTGCAAAATTTTCATTTTTAAGTAGCCAACCGGAGCTCAGAGCTCTTCCTTCCTCTGCCACCCAGTCTCTTTCTCTGCCTTTCCATTGGTCACATTATCTTTCTTATCTTCAAATATCCTAGTCATTCTTATATATAAAGTGTGTTCCTGCACGCACTAAAATGTAAATTTATTAAACAAATCAGTGGGTTATTATTTGATTTAACAAATCACCTTCACTAATAAAATAATTCACTCTGAGATGTTACATAGTAAATTCCTTTATAGTCTCCCTACTCAGTAGGGCTCCTGGAACTGCAGCCTCTGCGTTGCCTAGGAACTTAGTAGAAATGCAGGTTCTTGGAGCCCAAATCGGGTCTAGAGAATCAAAATCTGCATTTATACAAGTTCACCCCATGGTTGAACATTAAAGCTGAGCAACATTTATCTAGCCTTTATAAGACCTAATAAAATTGGGTAAAAACCCTATTCATATATATTTCTAAGAGTACCCCTTTAGACCAAAGGAAATATATCCCTACAACAAAAAACATAAATGGGACAAAATCACTAACTACTTAAATACCCAATTCCACACTGAACATCAATAATACAAACTTCTAATGTTAGCTTAGAACTTAAAAATTTAATTAGAAGATATACAATAAAATAAAATAATAACTTATCCTATTAACTGGGATGTTAAACAAAGCACACACTTTATGGGCTGAAATGCAAAGCCATGCTACCTATCACTTGAAGCACATGTGTGCAGGCCAGTACACTTTGTTTTGTTTTCTGACATGTTTTTCTTGGAGAAAATAGGAAATACTCTTGAAAATAGCTACATTTAGCTGTTCATCTGCAAATTTACCTCCATTAGGCACTGACAGCACTAAATGACTATCAGCTGTGGCATCCAGAGGTCGGCCATTCTGGGTCCCTGGGACTTCTCTGGCATGATAAGGTGGTGGGGGTGGTGTTTCAACTAAAAGAAAGCAGCAAAACAAAGGAATGTTAACTGATAAAATTACACAAAGACAGCTGATCCAACTTTATTTGCCATTAAATTCCTGGGCTTGGTAGAAAGTGTTATTGCTAAAGAAAGACCAGTAACTTAACAAGACTATTCTAAGTGACATGATGAGTGTTCTACAAAAGAACTTGGTCGACCTGAGATCCTCACTAACAGGTTAATTAGTTTTCCCTCTGACTTATGAGTTAATCATTGAGTTCAAATGACTTCATGATAAGCTTTTCAAATCTAGAGCTATTCTAGCTTTTCTCAATAGCAAAATAGTCTGTTATCTGGCTCTGAAAGAAAGAAAAGTCAAACTTTCTTTGAAGTGGGCTCAGTTTTCAGTTCCTATGTTGTCATGGGTTATATAATGACCACAGGGATGCTCAGAATCAGAGAAGCTGAAAACTGATTGTACACCATGAGTATAAGGCACACTTACAAGAGATCTTTTCCCCAAATATTCATTCTATGACTGGACAGTGATCATGGCTAGTCAAATGGTGTACTCAGTAGATAATATCTTAGCAGGAATGAATTCAGAAGATGATAAAACTCCTGAGGCAGAGGAAAAATACTGTAGTGATAACCTTTTAAAACAACAGATTCCTTATGTATACATTCCTGGTGTTTTTCAGAGTGGTCTTGTTACATTAGAGTCCAGTGAATAAAAGGTTGGGTCAGTCTGCATGTGTTGCACTGAATTTCCCATTCTAGTAGTTCTCACACTTAGATATGCATAAAAATTGCCAGTGGAATTTGTTAAAAATGCAGACTTCTAATTCCACCCTCAGAAGTTCTGAGGTGATAGATAAGAGGCTGAAAATGGCACAATTACTTTAACAAAAGTGTATGGATCCACTGCTTTTTCCTTGTGAGCACTTGTACTACAACTCTGGTAAAAAGTTAAAAAGCAAGATGGGGCCGTTCACATGTTCTTGAATAAATCAAGTTAAAAACTGAATCATAAAGTCAAGAAGTGGGGCCTCCCTGGTGGTGCAAGGAGTTAAGCCACAGCACTATGATGCTATCAGCAGCCACAGCAGCACAAGTTCAATCCCTGGCCAGGGAAATAGCCCACATGGCGTGGCCACTACTCTCCTCAGCAGTGTATTTCAGTAGCTCTATTTGTTCTGCTCCCCACTCTGTCTCTAGTGAATCATCTTACTTCCCCCCATCCCATCTCTGGCCTGCACACCAGCTCTAGTATGCACAAATAAATAAACTTAAAAAAAATAATAAAGCTAAAGAATTGAACATAGAATTCCCACAGGACCTGGCAGTTCCACTTCTAGGTATCTACTCAAAGAAATTGAAAGTAGGACTCAGATACTTGCAACTCAGTGTTTAAAGCAGCATTATTCACAATAGTCAAAAGGTGAAAACAGCTCAAATATCCAACGGCCAATCAATACAACTTAATGTGGTATACATAGACATGAAATATTGTTCAGTCACCAAGAATGAAGTATAGACACAAGCTACAACATGGATGAACTGTGAAAACCCTATGCTAAGCAAAATTAGTCAGACACTAAAGGACAAGTAGATAAATGCATGTTCCACTCATATGAGAGGTATACCTAAAGTGGGCAAGTGCACAGAGACAGAAAGTAAATTATAGGGGCTGGAGAAAGAGGAAAATGAGAGTTACTGCTGAATAGCAACAGGGTTTCAGTTTGGGGTGATAGAAAAATTTTAGATATAGTCATGATGGTTGTACAACATCATCAGTGGGAATTCTATGTTCAATGCTCTTAATGCCCTTGTATGTTCAAACAGGTTCAAGTGACAATTTTCACATGATATGTATTCTACCACATTTTAAAATTGCATAATTTATTCTATGTAAAAGAATATGAAAACCACAGAATTACACATCTTTAATGGATGAACTGTTTGGTACAGGAATTATATCTTAATAAAATTTAAGCATTCAAGGGGCTCAACTATTTAATCTCAAAACTTCTTTTTACTCTTATTTATCTATGGACAGGTTATTCTGACTGGCAATCTGCTGTGAATCATTTTATAAAAGGATTATTTTCTTTTAATCAGAAAGCTATTCCCTCCATGAGAAATTAACCATTTTCAGGAAAGGGGTTGAGGTCTGTCATTTGTGGGTGGGAAAAGCAAAAAGAACAGCAGCCTGTTAGCTTAACCAGTGCAAGAATACCGTGTGTACAGAAAATCTGTATGGCACATATGTGTTTTATGTAAATATCCATTTTGTGACATAACTTCCTTCTGTCCCTTAACCAAGACTTTGTCCTTAAATGGTTTCTCTTTCTGCTGTGTCCTTTTCAGCCATCTACAAGACTCCATCTACCTCCTTCACTCTGAAGGAATGACTCCCAAGTTTTCTTCCAGCATCACTGCCTTCACCCCAACACCAAGTCCTATTAATTTGACCTCAAATTCACTTACTTTCCCCCTACCCCCCTTTTTCAGTTCAAGTCTTTGAGCATGCCTGGACTGCTCACCCTTTATCACACTTTTCTTATCCATATGACCAATCTCAGTAGTCACTGGCTGTTAAGTCAGGACTACTGTGATAATCATCACCACTTCTCTAGCCTCAACAGAACTTAGCAGGTGTTTCAGCACTGAGTCAGTGCTTACTGACTCAGTAAAATCCACGCCTGCAGCTCTGAGCTCTAGTTCCAAGTAGGAGGCCTGGGAGGTAATTCATTCATTCAATAATCAACTAATGAACAAATACTGTGCTTCAGTCTCTGTGCTAGAAATGCAAAAGAGGATACCACTGAGAGCTGAATGAAGGAAACAGATACACAGGAACTATATCTCTGGTGTGGTCAGTGTGAAATTAGACTTCTATATAAAATAGAAGTCTGAGGGTACAAAAGGAAGAACTGAGTATCTAGGAAGGAAAGAGACAACTTCTTTATCTTCCCATGTTTAAATTCTTTGCGGACAGAGACAATTTTCATTAATCTTTTAAGAGTGTTCCTTTCAGCACTCTAAGGCGATATTTTCATACAGTAAGAGTTGAATAGATAGTTGTTAAATAAGTGAATATATGAATAAATGGATCAGGAAGAGCATAATATCAGACACCAGAAGCATTATACACACCTTAGGAACTTGTTAGCTCAGGATATTACTTATTTCACACTAATCTTCTGCCTATTAATTCCTTCTTCATCACCTTAGACTCACTTAGCATCTATAACTATGAAGATAGATTTGAGTCTCCCTTACCCAGAGGGTATGCACATTCTTTCTCCCTTGCATAAGCTTTCAATTCAGTAAATATTTACTGACCAGCTTTATCTCCAAGATGATGTGTGGGCTACACAAAGGACAGTTCTGCACTGGCCAGAACTGGAATCTCACTCGGGCCCTCAGGTCCTGCATACATCTTTGCAAGCACAAGCAATCAAGTCCCTTTGATTGCTGTAGGGGCCAAGGAAAGGCCTAGCAGTAATCCCTCATATTGCTTGCCCCCAGGCGAAATCTTCCTGCATGAATTAAAGTAGTATTTGACAATCTTAATTCTACTGCCTTCACCAAAAAATCCCTGGAAACTGCCAAAATCCACTTTGTTTCTGAGAATTTCCAAAGGATTAGCACCAAAACCCAGAGAAAAGACATATTGTCGCCCAGAGCTAAACGACTCCAAAATGGGTCTGGTCTGGCTCATCTTAGAGCGTGGACAGAGTCCAGTGACCCACAGGAAGTTGCCATGTAAACTGTGAAGTGCTACATGAACATTAGTTACGGCAATTATAGTTCTGATGCTCCTGTAATAAAAAATTGTGTTGGGTCATACTCCAGTAGGCTGCAGCTTTACTGACCTGAGTGCTGATAGGGACTGACTGGCTCAGGACTCCCCTGGGGGTGAGGGTAGCTGGCCAGGCATGGGGACTGCGAGAATGGCCCAGGCGAGGGAGGGAATGCAGAGCAGGGAGGCTGCTGGAAGGCATCCGGGTAGGTGGCATTATGTGGCATGAGCGGCTCACTGTGGAGGGAGGCACTGCGGAACTTGGCCAGGAGGCTGAGCTGGGGGTTATATTCGCTGTGTCTTGGCACCAGTACAGGAGGCAGCACTAGGATGAGAAAGGACCCAGCAGGTTAGAATCGAACATTGGCTCATCAGCACAAAACAGAGTAGATATTGCAGGTTGTGTCTGCGCAGTTTTTGACAATATTAGTTTTCTCTTATGAGACCGGCCCTTCTACCTTTGTTTGTGCTTACTGTGAAGTCATTGGTTAAGGTCCTCTCCCCCCCCTAAAATGGGCTTAGAAAGCAGAACAGACCAGCGGTCTCTCTCTGTGCCGCCTGAATCTTAAGCAGAATGTCACAATTAACAGAAAGTTTAGAGGAGAATCATTTCAGTACTCTGAGAGACTGCCTTCATGCCTACCACAGAAACTACCAAAGCTGTCCTAATGCCTACCCTCTGGAGACATAACTGTTCACATCTTCCTTTCATTTTCCCAATAAAGTGTTTTTTTAAGGGCAAAATCAGTTTTTATTGTTCGCTATGAAACTCTAAGTGAATCCCAAAATAGTTTCACTTCAGAGACCATGTTGAATTATTTAAATAACCAGCCTAAACTTTGGGCTCAGTCGTGTTGGTAAAGTAGAAACATTCTACTTGTCTTACCAGAAAGATTTAACAACTAAGTTGTTAAGTAAAACATAACCAGTGAATAACAATCAAAGTTAATCAATAAAAGGCAAGTAGCACAAAAAGAACTTAAAAATAACGTGTTTATTTTAGGTTGGTCCTTATTTAAAAAAAAATGTGTATTTCTGATCTTGACTCTATATAAAAATCTAAGAATGGATGCCCTTCTCCAGGGCAGGCACTGTCCAATCATTTCTATCTCCAAGTCAACTCCTTAAGTGGTACAATGCCTGGCAGGATAAGATACTTCATGAAAGTGGATGAGTTGCAACGTGTAACTAATGGTAACTTTCTAGACTAAGTTCCAGAAAGAAAAGCATAGAAAATGAAAGAAAGAGGCCCTTCCTGGTGGTGCAGCAGATTAGGGCACAGCACTGCAAGTGATCAAAGAGATAGCATGAGAAAATTTTCCAGAGTTACAGAAGAATCTGTGACATCAGACTGAAACGAGCCACAGAGCACAGCCCACTGAGTAAAAAAAGGACCAAGCCTACTCATACTCCCTTGAACTTTAAATATCTATGAGAAAAATGTATATTCTAACAGAGCCCAGAACACACACACACACACACACACACACACACACACACACACAAAAGAGTATGGAACTCATATCCATCTTCCCATTTTGCCTTCCAAAGCTGGACACCAAACGGCAAAGGATCAGTGTTCTTTTAAGGGAAAATGGTTCTTGTCCCAAAAGCTCACAACAGAAGTCAATAGAATAATTTAAAAATAGCATAAATCATAAATCAAAATATAGGTATCAAGGACTAAAAAGAGGAAGAAAGAAGGTAACATATAAGCTAGCTAAATCCCGACCTTTTATGTGAGGGTGTTAGTGAAATAAAGATGATAAACTTGAAAACAATATGTAAGCTTCCATTATTATTATTGAGTCACTTCCATAATTTTTAGTAATAATAGGAGGATCTAGCAAAAGAACTAAGCAGGAATGATTAAAAGCAGTTATTTTAAGTGCTGGCAAGTGTTCAGAGAAAAAGAAACCCTATACACTGTTGGTGGAAATGAAGATTAGGCCAGTCCCTTATGGAAAAACAGTATGGTGGTTTCTCAAAATAATAAAAATACTATAGGAACCAGTACTCCCACTACTTTATTTATCCAAATGCAAAAACACTAATTTGAAGCTCACTGCATCACTCCTATGTTCACTGCAACACTATTTACCAATAGCCAAATTGTAGGAATAGCCTAAGTGTAACAACAGAAAAGTGGATAAAAAAGATATGGTAGATTAAAATGTGGATAAAAAAAATAAGAAATACACAGTGAAAGAATAAAAAGATGTGAGCTCTTGCCATTTGTGACAATATGGATAGAACTAAAGAAAATTATGCTAAGTAAGAAAGACAAGTAGCAGATAATTTCACCCATGTGAAATAAATAAAAAAAGGAACAGGCAAAACTAAACCAAAATATGACTGCATAATTGAGGCAGAGCAGGAGGATGAAGGTAGGGAATAGAAGGAAGGAAGAGGGTCCACAGACAATTGTGGAGGATTATGGGTACTTTTTAGTGAGTGTGATGGGGTAACACATCTGAAGAAGTATGAAGCTACCCCCCCTAAATCATAAAGTATTGCCAACCAATGTTACCTCAATAAAAATAACATTACAGAGAGATTTTTTTAAGGCAGTTGTTTCTAGAGATGGGTTGGGGTGATTCTTATTTTTAATAACACTGTTGATTTGTTACTACATGTAAGTATTGATAAAAATTTTCATGAAAAGTATCTTTTGGAATAAACAGACAACAACAGCAGTACAGTAACAATAAATTCAATCATAAAATCTACCATTTAACTTCTAAATTTCTTTCTTTCTTAACAAGCAATAATTTTCATTTCTGGAGATATAAAATCAACTCAAAAAGGTAAATAAAAGGCTTTAAACTAAACCACTACATGAGAGAGCAGCTGAGAAACAAGTAATTTCTTGCTCAGATAATATTTGTACCTATTGCCCTATGACATTATAGAACATACACTCAACATAACTATGCAAAAATGAATGGATGATAATCCATTACATATCCTTTCGTGGGGTCCATAAATATGCAGGGATAAAAAAATGGCTTGCCTCATGAATAGTCTGAACGCCAGGGGCCATGATAATAAATGACACGAGGCTTTTCAAAGGTGCTTCTTCATCACAATGTTAACACTGTTCAAGCAAACACTCATTTTTCTTCTTTGGATGAAGAAGAATTTGAATAATCTCTGTAATTTCTGTTTTATAGATGCAATACATCTATAGCTTATACCTCACACTGATAAACATTATGCCTCAACGCTTCTAACTATGGAGACTTTGATTTCTTCATGGCCTGCAGTTCTGAGGCATCCGGAGAAAGGAAAGAATATTTTTCTTTACTGTTGCATATCTCTTGATAATATATTATTCTCATGTGGGTCAAACCAAAGGTAGTGAATATTTTTGCAAAGAAAACTGATGGTTTCATCCTGGTTGTTATTTGGCCTGACTAGTTCAGTTACCTTAGATTTGTACCAATCCTATGTTTAAGTACTTCTACTCAAAACATAGCTTTCTTACTTCATTTGAACAGCTATAACAGAATACCATAGTCAGGGTGGCTTATAAACAATAGAAATTTATTTCTCACAGTTTTGGAGGCTGGGAAGACTGAGATCACCCTGAAGCATGGCTAGATTCACTAATCTCATTCATGAGAATTGTCCTAAGAAACTAATCACCTCCTAAAGTCTCCAATTCCTGATATCATCATTTTGGGCATAAGATTTCAATATCAAAATTTGATGGAGGGGGAGATAATTATTTACTCTATAGCAATGGCTATTCTTAATTACTAAATTCTACTTCTTCAATCTCAGCTGCTCCATACAAATACAATGTACAGAAAGAATTACACTTTTGAAATAACCTCTGGTTAACTGCATGGAGTAAAATCATGGTGTATCCTGACAACATTTTCATATAGCTTCTAAGAGGTCTGTACCTCGTGTGAGAGCTGGTGAAACTTTACATCTATTGGGTAGTATACCATGAAAATACAATTATGAAAAATGAGAGCTAATGTTTAGAAACCTTCATAACAACTTGTCAGGGTAATTTTATATCTGTAAAAATACATAATTTAAAAAATGGGCTTGTTTTTTGTAATCTTTTTAAAATTTCATTGGCTTAGTAATCCATTTGTATTGTGTAGAAATACCAATTTTTGATAGATTAGAAACTTAAAGAATAAAAACCTGTCCTTTACTACAGATAGTTTGAAAAGAAGTGATACAGATTATTGAAGTAGTTGTGTAAGTGATAAGAAATCAGAACATATCTTTCATGTCCCTAAAATGGAAGGTCAAAACTAAGAGATTTTGAAGGCAAAACTGAAACTTTGTAACAATTAGGGACAAAACAAAATTGCTTAGTATTAGCATTTTCATAGTTCTCAAAATGTACTTTAAACATGGCCACTAAATAAAAAATAAAATCTGCTTTTTCTATTAAAAAAATCAATTAGGAATTTTAAAAATACCATGAAGTTTAAGTACTTTAAAATTAATACAATTTTTACCCATCTTCCATTTTTGAAACATAAATCTAAAATAAGATGAGATCTATCTGTTGTATGTAAAAATATTTAAATACCACTTCTAAACAAGCTTTACAGAGTCTGAAAAACTAAAATAGCAAATAATCCTTTAAAATTAGGTCCTCCAGTATTTAAAAGGAAAACCAGATACATTTTACAAGATATTTCTTATGAAATATATTTCACTACTCAATTAGGTAGAAAGCAAGGAGTTCTTTCTCTCCCTTTTTCACACACATTGTTCAAGTTTCATCCACGTATAGAGAGGAAGGATTTCATAATGAACACTTTTTCATTTAATTTATTTTGAATACTTAGTGTAGCTCAAATCTCTGAAAGAAAAGTTTCTGTCATAAGCTCAGACACTAGAGATTTTTATTGTAAGTTTGCAAAGAGAGACCAGAAAGAAGCAGGAAAGAAGGAAGAAAGCAAAGATGTATATTTTCTGGGGACCACAGTGCAGACATGCGTTTTCTCATCAGACTCCCAGACTGGGAGGCAACTTCTGAATGAAGGGGAGAAAAGCATCATCCACATCCAGGCAGATAACTTACTTGACAACAGTTTTGTGACATGGTGGCTAAGAACTGGGAGCTAAGATTTCTGTGAGTTGGGTACCGGTCCCTTAATTATTGGTACTGCTGTGGTGAACTGGGCCCCAAGGCCAATGTTCAGTCTACCTAGATGGAGCCCTTTCCTAAACAACAGGGGCATTCCCCCCCCACCCCCAAACTCTTGTGCCAGCCCTTTGGTCTCCTGGAATGAGGCAGCTGGCCAATCAGGGAGAAGTTCTCAGAAAAACTAGTCATAGATACACTCAATCCAAAAAGAAGTACAGTCCAAGTCTGTTAGCATCCGTAGAAAGGAAGGAAATGTATACCAGATTTCTCCAAAAATGGAGTGAAATATGTGTACACACAGCCCCAGGTGTATGAAGCATTTTAGAACAATGCATTCCTATATTTAAACCAAATTTGAGAACAACTACCCCAACTCCCATGGTTTTTGGACTAGGATTTCTGGTCCAAAGGATTTCTAGCAACTCCTTCACTGACTATGTTTAGACTCAGATATGAGATACTCAACCTACCTGAGTATGGGAAAATTGGCAGCCAAAAACCTTTTGTTGAGTTCAGAAGAGTTGAGTTCAGTTGAACTGAAGAGGAGAGGAGAGGGTTGTTTTGTTTTTAGCAGCTAATCATATCAAAGAATATTAAGACCTTCAATGGCCATAAGAATTAGAAAACAATGATGATGATTCTAAAATACATCAAAAGAAAACTGTATTTTCAAAATCACACAAAGCTCACATGTATACCGAAATGAAATTATCTTCTAGATTGTTCTGACTACACAAATTTGGAATCCGTTTCTCAAAATAGAACCTCCCTTTCTTCTTTCTCCCATTGGTAAGATGGAGCCTGGCCTTGCCCCCATCATCCTCATTCAACTGGGACACTTGACAACAGTTTTACTACATGATGGCAAAACTTCATTTTTCAAATGGCAACAGCATGCAGAAGGCTTACCTGGAGTCTCCACCCGGCGGTAATGATAGGGGTTGATGCACACCTCTTTCTGCTTGGACCCAAACGGGAACTCACAGCACTCCAGTGGCTTCAGCTCATGGTGAGACTGCAGATCTGGCCAACGCCACACTCGGCAATATATAACATGCGGCAGACCTTTGCGGTGGGACACCTGAAGCCGCCCATCCAGTGAGCGGGGAATTGTGACACATTTGCTGGGCTGCCCCGGGCAGCTGAGGGCCCTCTCCAACTCATCCATGGCGCCTTTCTTCTTCTTTAATTTCTTCACTAAAGAATCCACTGCCTTCTCAGCCCACTTTTCTTCTTCATCTCCTTGCTTCCAGCCTAGCAGTCTCTTCACTGCTGGGCTGGTGAAGGAGAACAGGGAGCTGATGGGGGTGCTGGAATGCATAGGTGGTGTACTGTGGGGGTCCTGGGCAAACAGGAACTGGACAGAGTGAGGTTTCACTGCTTCAGGGTCTGAGGGAAGTAAGTGGCGAGTACAAACTCTCCAGGGATGTTATAAATCTTCCTTTTATTCCAGAAATGACTGTGCACGATTCAATTTGGGAAGTGTGATGACCTTTTCCAACGCCTTGGAATGGGCTGGGCAGTTCTGAAACACAAGACAAGACTTGAAATCACTTAACAAGGATCATTTTCAAAAAAGGTTAAAATTGAATGTGAGAGAAATAGTTTTCAAATCCTTAAGACTAAAAAACACTCCATCTGTTTTTACTTTTCCCTTTCCCTCAGCCCCTAAGTCTTCGTAACTAAAGATTTAAAGGATTCACCAGAAACAGAATGGGGAGCAGAACAGGAGGATTTACTGAAATTCACAGCTGAGGAGAGCAGCAAGCGAAATAGGAGAGGGTAGAGATCGAACTCATGCTGCAGTGGCTGCCAATAGCTTGAGAGTGTTAAGACTTTAACCCCTTGTGCCACCATGGAGGCTCTCAAGTATCACCTATTAAAGAGACTTGCAAAGATATAAAATAATACTTTTCTCACTACTTTAAAATATACATATAGCTCTTAAAAATGTTTGTTTACATATAATAATTTTATTATTGTCTTTAAATATTTTTTAAGTTTCTCAGTTCTAAATCCTAAGATATTAAAATTGATAGAAGCCACATGAGATTTTTGGAATTCTCAACAGCTCTTTAAAGTGGAAACAGGATTGTCTCTGGTGGCACAAGGGGTTATGTCTCAGCACTATGAAGCTAAAAATAGCCACTGCAGTACAAGTACCACCCAGACAGGTAGCTGACCCACATGGCACAGAAGACCTCTCCTGTCTTGCCCACTGTTTCCGTCAGTAGTGTATTTTAGTCAATCCACTGCTCTGCTCCCCATTCTCTCTCTGGTGAATCCTCTCACCCCCACCTCCAACACCACTAGCCTACTCACCAGCTCTTGTATGCATAAACAAAAATAAATTTTTAAGAACAAAGAAATAAAGTAGAAAAGGGTTCTAAGAACAAAAATGTTGAGAACTGCTTTCTAGAAATTACATGTAGTCCCAAATATGTAGGATATATAAAAAGTATATAGACTGCATAAAATTAATATTACTGTTCTGCCTGAAAAATCAGTTTACTTCGCTGCCCTCTCATCCAAAGGAGATGTTCTTTTTATTTATCTGTGGACCTAACTATTAATGATATGTGAAGTCAATTTATTAGAACAAAGAAAAACAGGATAGATAATATTACAATATGGCTAACAAAGAAAGACTAAGCATTGTTTTCATTAAAATTTTTATTTCAAGGTGTGGTTATATGTCTGTGTGTGTGTCTCTATCTGTGTGTGTATGTGAACATTATAATGCAAAATATAATTGTTATTGTGGGTTAAAGTTTGAAAATTACTACTTCTAAACATTTCCTCAAACTGTCTAGCCAATGTGCATCTTGATAGCAATTTTCAGAGTCCACCATCCTTCTGCAGTCTGATATCACTGCCACATTCCAAATTTTTATAACAGTCCCACACTGGTTCCAAAACTGAATTTACTCTTAAAAGACAGAGCCCTTATTTCACTGCACAGAGGCTCTTGCTGCTTAGGAAGGAGAGAAGAGAAGAGAGAATACCAAAAATGTAAGTTTTAATAAAGCTAGTGTAAGGTAAGTGATATTCAAAATAGTTATTGTGCATACTTGTAAGTTTGATGTATTTTTAATAAAGAGTAAATGTAAAGAAATGATCCAAATTTGGAAGATCACTAACAGTAACACTTTAGGTTCTTGTCTATGTTAAAAGTTCCTGCTTATCCAGGACTACCAGTTCAATGTTAAGAAACATTATTCCATTTTCATTCCTTTATGTTTTAGCCACCAACAGAACAAAGGGCCTTTTGATATCTAGCTGGACATTGATATAAACAACACCCCCCACACCCCACCAAACTTTGTTCAGTGGTATCAATCTAGGTCAGATTTCCATTGTCAGATAATTTTAATGTCTCTATGCATTCTATGTAGATTCAATGTAGACTATGTACTCTAACCTATCAAGATCTCCTGAAGACAAGTTCACTATAATAATTAAAACAAAGCTCTTTCTGAGGCATGGGGGAAGGGACACGATAATAAAAAAAAAAAAATGAGCATTTGTTTCTTAAAGAAAGAGATCTGTAACTATTGTCTTTTAACCTGTTCAATATCATAACTTAAAGGAAGGTACTGAAGATAAATACCTTCATAACAAAAAGATGTGCAAGAAACCTGACATTAGCTCCTTTTGGACCAGGAACAGTAGTGAGAGAAGGATGGAAGGATATGTTATTTCTGTGCTTTTTTGCATTTTTATTAATTGAAGAAGAGCTCCACGGTCAGAGAGGTAACAAGAGAAAATAGAAAAGTGGGAATTACTTTTCCCACTGCTTTTTTCTTAAAGCACTTATTCTGCTTCATAGCTGTATTTCTCCCTGCACAAACATTTTATTAACAAAGACTGATCCCCACCCACCTCACCCCTACTCTTCCTCCAAATATTCTAAAGCAGTATAAGATCTAATATTGTAGGCAGGAAGACTGGATTTCCCATTATCCAGTCATTTGTAGTGTGCTATTAACTCTAAAATGTGTCAAGTTAGTCAAGTCAGTCATGGCTTTTCAATTGGATAGTAGGTAGTGAAAATCTTACAACCCATCACTGGGAACTGTAACTTGTTCTAAAACTTCAGTTAAATAGCTAGAACTCAGCAGAAAGACAAGATAACAAAACCAAAGTAGACCTCTAATTCATGGTAGAGCCTAAAGAAGGTTTCAACAAAATAGACTATGGATTGCCTATAGTCAATATTTATCTTAGAAATAATTCTAACATGGTTTAGTTGCAGTAGAGTGTTTGAACTGAAATTTCATGTACACACCAATGTATATTACATCACTGACAGTACAAATTCTTTCTTTCTCCCCTGTTATATTTGTAACTCTTAATGTGTTTATAAAACATTCCACATTCTGAAGGAGAAAAAGAGTCAAGGCCAACTATTTCACCACGAACAATCTATCAATTACAAATGGAAGAACCATAGAAATCTATTTTTATGAAATTGTTTATACTGGCGAATAACTTGCTCTTAAAAAAAAAGTCTAACTTTCTGTACCTTAACAACCTCAAAAAGAATAAACCAGATCTCACAAAGCACAAGACATCTTAAAGATATTGTGGCCCATGAAAATCTGAGTTTACCACAAATATAAATTTCAGAGAGATTATTTGTCTTGTAAAAATGAATCATGATCAATGTGAAAGTATGATTCAGTTTACTAAATTCTGACTTACACACTGCTTTTCTAGGAAGATTCTATTCATTAAAGATTTACAAATATTTATGAGTCAAGGTCCTGATATTGCAGTTCTCTGCGGTAAGTGCTAGCCTTTACAAATTTTACTTCCCAAGGCATGTTAACTCTTTAATCAGAAATGATCTGGACCCTTTAGCAGAATTCAGGGATCTCACTTTACATTCCTATTTTTATAACATAATTCTAACTTTAAAAAATGCCCATTTTAACATCTAAATATTTTCATTGGGCACTAAAGAGGAATACCATTGTTAGCAAACTGGAACAAATCAAATTTGTTTCAGGGGCACTATCTTATAAACTCTTTGCCCATCAAAACACCAAACATCCTTAAAACTTTAAGAATTTTGCAGTTATTCCAGCTTTTTTAGTAGGCAATACAGTATTACTTTACTAATGTAGTCAATCAAGCACTTTTAAAAAATGTTCCCAGAATGTCCTTCAAAAAAAGAAATAAATAGTATTATTCATAAGATCAGATGTCATGTATGTAGAAAAGCTTAGTTCAAATTTAGAAAAGGGTATTTCTCATGGCTTTTTAAGTAATTAAACTATTTCTTCCTTCTCAATGCTGTGAAGTTATCTCATTTATTTCTTTCTTCTCATTGCTGTGAAGGCTAGATGTGTGTCTTAACACTGAGGATTGCTTAGGAACATCAGCAATGAACTCTCCTCCAACATACACATTCATAGTCACTCTCTCCCTCCCTCTATCCCAATGCAGCCCTGCCTTAAATACAGCAGGAAGAGAAAGTTAGCTACTGACATACCAAGACCAGGCACACAACAGAGTGGACAAATAATTTTTCAAAATTGTTTTTTTTTTGCACCATATACCTCATAAGTAATAGATGTGGTGCTTACTCAAAATTTTTTAATTATTTTCTTTAACTCCAGCCTGTAATTATGTTAAACACAACAAGTGACATTTTTGTTTCCTCCTTCCCCTACTTGGTCCTCTAGGAAATGTAAACCTATGGAAGGATGGACAGCCATTTGCCTAGTTCTACCAGAAACATTTTAATTACCATCCCTTGTGCTTAGGTGTACCACAAGGAGTGGAGTTTATTTCTAAAGAGCCCTTAAAAATATCCTCTGGCTTTGGTGATGCGAAGCCCACTGAGATGGAAAAAGGCACAAAATGATGTAGAAGTAAACTATTACAGTATTAAATTATGTATATATATATCTCCTCTGGGAAGCCACCCTGAAGAACTTCTCAAAATTTGATTAACTCTTTGATTCAGTCAATAAACAGTTATTGAACATCTACCACATGTCCAGTGCTGTGCTGGGCGCTGAACTACAATAGCTTCCCAGATTCAGAGTCCTCATTACCAAAGGGGCTAAAAGAAGCTATGAGTCAAAACAGAGTGTCATTAAATATCTTCAAAGTATTTAATCTTAAATGTAATCAAGGATATCTGGGGCGCTATTCTGATTTTAGTAAATGGTAGAAACAAAGTGATTTCATCACAGAGTCAAAACCCCAGGGCAGACTAGAAGCTCTACATTTTCTTCATTGTCCCAGGGTTGATGAAACCCCAGTCTGTAGCTGGCACCCAGAGGGTAGCTTTCCTGTTCCCTAGATTGGATCTGGATGGAGCTGCAATATGATATAAGCTACCAACTTTCTATATTTTTCTCAGGTGAAACCTTCTGAAAATGGAGATAGGGTGTGACTGAAATTTGATGTACACACCAATGCATATTACATCACTGACAGTACAGTTCTTTCTGTATGAAATAGAACCCTAGTATTCTCACTGTAAATTCATCTCTCTTTCCATTCCATCTGGCATCTGCTCTCTACAACTTTTCCACTGTACAAACAGCTTTCTTCTTGAATCTTACATTCTGAATTCTTATTGTTGGGAAAGGATTCCAGAAACCAAAAACAAAACAGAACAAAAAAAAAAAATCTGTACTGGAATAAAAGTGAATCAACACAAAACCAAATCTGTACTGGAATAAAAGTGAGCTCATCCATTGTAATGAGCTCTGTATATTTTCAAGCCAGAAAAAACACACCCCCAAATAATAACAGAATACACGGCTGTAATGGAAATACTTTTGTCACTGATGATGACAATACTGTTGAAATACATACAAAATAACATTACTGGGTGACTGTGTGATTGAAAGATTAATCAGGAGGGCAATTTATCTCCTGTTGGAGCACCAGTCACGCATAAGTATGTAAGTACGTGCCTTACAAAGGGGATGGCTAATCACTCACTAGCCAGGAGGACATGAAGCCAGTCATTGTGCAGAGCAAAATTCTTCCTATGTAGAGTTAATCACTGACTCTTGAAAATAAGTAGATTTTATGTGCTAAAAAGTCATAACACATAGCAAAAGCTACAGAAGATACACCAGCATGCAGAAGCAAGTATAAAGAAAATATCAGGAAAGACACTTACAATCTTAAAAACAATGACAAAGGCCCAAAACTAACTCAGGTAAGTTCTTACTATAAAGCCTTAAGGCTGGATTTACAAAAGGCCACATTTCAATAAAAACAACCAAATTTTCTGTCAGTCTGTTTGTCTACATTTAATCCACCAGCTGAGCTTTAAAACTGACATGACTAACTGTCCATAAAAATTCTATTTCTTTTAGAATGGTATGTGTCAAACCACATCATGGACAGCACATCTGTTTTCTCAGTAAATTTAAGGTTTATTTAGCAGGTAAGTTCTCAGTGGTGCTTAACATTAAAATATTCAAGCATGAAACACAACTGAGATAGATCAGTAGTTGCACACTTGAGCAACAGAGCAAAAACTAATAAGCAAGATGTGCTTTTAAGCAATAAAATGTGAAGACTTCCCTCAGCAAGATCAGAACTCAGGACAATTAAGAGTTCTCCAGTCTTCTAGAAACCCTAGCACTTTATTTGGCTAGAAAATTTTAGTTGTAAAATTAAAACAGAACTAAAAGTTACTAATATGTCCTCATTTGACCTACTAAGTCAACAAACTTCCTGTTGAAAACCTAATTTTGTCTGAAATACTAAGCATTGATAAAAATGTGATTAACAAAGAACTGGTAAAAGGCACTTCCAAACAGTGTCCCATCATTTTGTAAAGTTGAAATTTGTGCATCGTAATTAAACTAGGTATATGTATTCGTTTTCAAACCTCAGGTAGAAATGATTCATGAAATCCGTTTATTGGGTCTCTTATCAACATTTTTAGGAATAGACTAAATTTTATTAGTAACTTCTCAGAGAAGAGGAAAACATCATCTTGTTAAGTTTTTAAAGTGGAAACATCGATAAAAAGAATGATAGAGGTGTTTTTTTGTGTAGTCCTTTTGAGTTAGAGTTAAAAACAAAAACATTTTGAAAGGCACTGCATTAGTGATACTATTGCATATACCATAATAGTCATAACAGCAATATTCAAAATAGCAAAAATCTGCAAACAACCCAGTCATCTACCAACTGGAGAATAACTTACAGAATTATCATACAATGGCATATTACAGATAATAAAACAGATAGAATTATAGATAATAAAGTAACCTGTATTTTAACTGTATTTTTATTATTTAAAAAATAATAAGTGAAACAAGTTAAACATAGAAGACTGCATAGAGAATAAGTAGCAAAGCAATGAAAACACAGAACTCAAGATAGCAATACATTATGGCAGAGAAGTAGAACAAGAAGTAACCCTAGGAATGCTGCATCTTATGTTACTATATTATCATCTCTAATCATTATAATGTTCCATCATTATTTTTCTTTTTTTAAGAAAAACTGCTGAAGAGTGAAATCTTCCTACACAGCTTTCCTGCACCCTCCAGGAAGCCCAACTCCTAGGGATGGCGGGTCACCCTTCCAGACAGTTTAGACAAGTCAAAATTATCCATGGCAATGGGGAGAGGAGGAGGCCACCCTAAGGTCCTGCACACTCACGTAGGCCCTGGGCCACCGCTGTCCTCTGCGGTTGCAGTCCTTTCAACCTCCACAAGAAGTCTCAGTGGGAATCCAGAAAAGATGGTCATGATCTGAGCTGTTGTTGATAGATTTTGCCATTTGGTTGTGATTTAGGCCTGACTTACTTCACACTCTCGCTTTCACTTTTGTGGCTATAACGGCTATGTATTTTCTGTGAATGATCGGATAGTGAGCAGCCTCAAAGTGCCCATCTGCCTGCACTCGCGCTCACCTGCAGTTACTGCCAGCACTGCCAACTTTAAGTCAGATTAACCAACTAGGTCATTCTCCTTCTCCACTAACTTTAAATACTCAACCTACATCTTCAGTTTTCTAATGAGTCTCAATGTTCTATACCCATGTAGCCAAACCATTCCACTCCTGCAAACAATACGGTAACTATCTGGATATATATCCTTACTGGAATGTGGGCTCCCTGCATCTTCGTAGCTTTCATCTCTGCATCTCAGCACTGTTGACATGTGGAGCCAGACACTCTGGGGGTGAAGTGTGACGGAGTTGGAGAGGGTCTATTCTGAGCATTACTAGATGTATAGCAGCATCTTGACCTCTGTCTACTCTCTGCAGTAGCACAGTAAAGTGGTGACAATTAAAAATGTTTCCAGGTATTTTCAAATGTTCCCGGGGTGTTAAGAATCATTGGTTTAAAATAATCATGATTCTGCTCAATAATCACAAGATTTTGAATGTTTTATATCTGGATCATTGATAAATAAAGGTGAAATTGAATTCCAGAGACTGATGCATTCAATGTGGGTTTAGGTAATCAGAGAGAATTTATTCTACTAGTGGTTGCATATTGGTTAAGCTTTGAATTCTAGGTGTTGAGAATACCCCAGGGAATATTTAGATTGAAGATAATGAAAGGATTTGGATCATGGTTTCCCTATATATTAAAGAAGCAGCATTTCTCCTGGACAGCTTAAAACTTGGTAATGTATTGCTATTTTGGATTATTTTAGCAAAAGCTAAAAAAGCCTGCTTTGCAGGCTTGACCTTTGGTCACATAAAGAAAAGAATCACAGTTTGACCTACATCAAAAGCAATGCACAATTCCAAAGCTGCTTTTGAAAGTCTTGGCCTTTAATTGACAAATACAGAAAGAAGAAAATTAACTTTTCCCGCATTCTCTCATTCTACTCCTACCCATCCTGCCACTAATCCTGTGGACATTTTACTTTCTAAACAAATGTTAAAACCATTACTTCCTCTCTGTCCCAATCACCACCCTCCTCCTCTCCCAAGTCTCGACTACAAATTACTGGGTTTCTAAAATACATATCTAACATTGTCATTTAAAGATGCACTAGAATTCTCTGTGGTATATGTGCCAATGTTATGATTTTCCTAATTTTTCTTCCCTGCCCTATCCAGACTTTCCTAACTTTCTTCTTCTTTTTTTCCTTAGTAGAGATAAATATGGCATATTCTCCCTGAACTTTATTTTTTATGTTTAAAAGGACAGGCTTATTATAAAAAGGGAAGGGAAAGAAAGGATGCTAGAATATCCTTGCAGAAACAGCTGCCCCCAAAAGGGACAGATTTGTTAGAAGAGAGGCCTGCACACAGCTCTCCAGAGTGGCTGGACCAGTAGAAAACAAAAAAGGAGTCAGAAAAAAAAAGTAACTATAACAAAGTAAAAATCAAAATCATCAGGTAACTATAGATCAGAAACATTCTGTAGGGGAGGAGGAGGAAGAAGGACCAGGACAGGGGTGGGAAGAGTCACAAGGGACTATGGTGATGGTGGGTGGGTGAATTGAGGGTGGGAATTTCACAGGGAAATCATGCATTGTACAAAAATGAAGGATGATGTAATAAAAAAAAAAGGGAGAGAAAGAGACCTGCACAGTCCCAGGGGGCAGTCTGGGGGGAGAGCTGCTTTTGCTACTTTGCAAAAGGGGAAGGTTGGTGAAGAGAAACAGCAGGGGGGGTGGGGCAGGGCACTGGCCTTCTCTTAACTTTAAAAACAGTTGGTGCTCATAAGAAAGAAAAACAAAAACAACCTAGAGAGGCCCGGGGAAGTTCCTGAAAAGCTTAGAAGGGAAGATAAAGTTGTATTCACATGAAACAGAAAACACCAAGGAAAGAAATCTAAGGAATCTAGCCCTCTCCCCACAAAATGAAACCAATTAGGTGAATTTACCAAGTTGCAGGATATAAGGTAACTGCACAAGACCAAGAGCAGTTCATTCTAGGTACCATCCAGGTCCAGGTAATGATACTCTGACATTCATACAATGACAATACCAAGAAATGCATCCCCATCGTGAAGTGACACGTGACTGTATATTTCTGTTTACTCAGAAAACAAATAGAAAATGAAATAGCTAACACAAATGGAAAATGAAATAACTAAAAAAACTAATACCACAGAAGACCATAAAACACTTAGAAATAAAATTAGCCCCTCACAAAATGGATAAGAACTTCACCATGAAAATTGCAAAGCGCTGCAAAAAGAAAGAATTTTACCACATTCAGGGTTTTGTTCACTCAATGTGTTAAGGTTTCAATTCTCTCCAAATAAATTTTTAAAATCCAAACCATGTTGACCAAATACCCAAAGGTATTTTTTTATATAATTTGAGAAGATGATTTTGAAGCTATATGAAAAAAAAATAAGAATTTACCATATCAACACATCTTGACTACTAGGATCAAGACAGCAGGAAGAGAACAGGGTAATGGCATGTCATTCAGCAAGACACAAATTAAGTAGGAACTAAAGTAAAAGGTTAGAAAGGTAATGGAGCCCCTTTCTCTTTATGTGACCAAAGCTCAAGCCTGAACTCTTTGGCTTTTGCTAAAATAGTCCAAAAAACAATTACAAAGTGTCAAGCTGCCCAGGAGAAATGCTATTTCTTTAATATCTAAGTAAGCCATGATCCAAATCCTTTCATTATCTTCAATCTAAATTGGGTATTTTAGACTGGGTAAGCAGTGGATAATATTCCCTAGAATATTACACCTACAATTCAAAGCTTAACTAACATTCTACACCTAGAATTCAAAGCTTAACCAACATGCAACCAAGAGCAGAATAATTTCTCTGATTACCTAAATCCACACTGAGGTGGCAAGATGGGTAGTGTGTTAGGGGAAGCATGATATTGAAGTGGAATTCAGCAAGCAGTTGGATATAGGATCTGCAGTTGAGAGGACAGGGCTATACTAAAGTGATTAAATTCCATTATTTATCAGACTGTAAGGAGGAAAGGAAACTATTGTCTGGGCAAGACTGTACAGCATGCAAACAGCAGTAGAACAAGATTTTACCTAAGTATTATTGTAAGACAATTTCTAAGTTATCCACTTGCTTTTAAAGTTCTTCCTCTTTCTGTCTATTCCTGACTATTTTCTGTCTATTTCTAACACAAGAGCCCCATAAGTCAACTTCATTATCCTTCTCTGTTCCATCCCTCGAATGATATTTTTAAGATTTATTTATGAATGCACACAAGAACTGCAGTACAGACCAGAGGTGTGGGGTGGTGAGATGATTCACTAGAGACATAGTGGGGAACAAAACAGGCAGATTGATGGTGAGGCATGAGAGGTCTACTGCCCCATGTGGGTCACCTCCTTGGCCAGGGATCAAACTCATGTTGCAGTGGCTGCAGATAGTTTCAGTGTGCATGTTGAGCCCTTGTGCCACCAGGGAGGGCCCAGCCCTTGAATGATTTTGTTCACTTTAAATAAAAGTAAAGTTGACAAGGCCCTACACCACTACTTCTCAACCCTGGTGGCACATTATAATGACCCTTATTTGAGCATCCATCCCTTACCTCCCAGACCTATTTTCCTTCTAAGCTCTCCCTTACACTGCTACTATTCCACAATTGCCTCCTTACTTTCCCTTGAACATGCCAAGTATGCAACCACTTCAAGGCATTTCTATTTTTACAGTGCTCTTCTTTCAGGTATGCATATGTGTCCCTCCCTCATCCTCTTAAGAATTTTACTTGTGGGCCCTCCCTGGTGGTGCAATGGGTTAAGGCAGCCACTGCAGCATGAGTTCCATCCCCGGCCAGGGAGGAGGGCCACATGGCATGGCAGGCCTCTCCTCACCTGCCCACTACTCCCATCAATAGTGTATTTCAGTCAATCTGCCTGTTTTGCTCCCCACTCTGTCTCTTACCCACCACACCTTTGGCCAGTGCCCTAATTCTGTATGCATAAGTAAATAAATAAATTTAAAAAATTCATTTGTATCATCTAGGTGAAGCAGTCTCTGACCACCTCATTTTAAATTGCAAGCCCCTCTCATCTTCCTATCACTCTTTCTTGCTTTATTTTACCCAGAAGCCTTATCACTAAGCCACCATATATTTTAATTATCCCCAAAGATTTAGTAAGGTGAAATTCATATTACATGAAATCATCCATTTTAAAAGGAATAATTTGGTAGCATTTAGTATATCCACAATGTGTGCAATAAAACAAAAGCCAATACCCACTAAGTAGGTTATCCTTATTCTGTGTCCCTACTCCTCTGAGATCCTGGTAATCACCAGTACTCTATCAATTTACCTACTTTTGATATTGCATTAAAGGAAATCATACAGTATGTGTCTTTTTATATTGGAGTACTTTCCCTCAGCATGTTTGTGAGGGTAGTATAGCATGCCCAGTGTAGCACATTATCAGTGTTTCCTTCCATTTTATGGATAATATATAGATAAATACAGATATAGATATTGATCTCACTCTTAGTTCATTAATTCGAACATCATGAACATTTGCATTATCCCTATTTTCATGCAACTGCATCATATACAGTGCTGACACGAACATTTATGTACAAATATTTAAGTCCGTGTTTTCATTTTTTTACTTTGTATGTACCTTCATATGTACCTTTATGAACAAAAAGTTGGACTACTGGGTTACATGGTAATTTTATATTTAATGTTTTGAGTATCAATCGTTTTTCACTTGTTTATTATAATCACCCAAGTAGGTTGGTCCTGATTTGTATTCCCCTAAGGATGGTTTTGAGCATCTTTTGCATATACAGTTAGCCATTTGTATATCTTTGGAAAAGATATTCCAGTCCTTTGTCTAGTTTAAAATTGCATTATTTTTCCTTCTGAATTGCAGTGGAAAAGCACTTTAATATAAGTACTGACATAAATAATTTGCAAATATTTCCCCTTTCCTTTATGTCATCTTTTTACTTTAATAATACCCTTTGATACTCAAGTTTTTAATTTTGATGACACCCAATTTAATTTTCCTTTTGTTATCTACGTTTTTGGTATCATTTCTAAGAATACAGTGCCACATCTAAAGTCATGAAGATTTAGCCCTATGTTTTCTTCTAATAGTGCTATGGTTTTAGTTATCATAGGCCATTCAGTTATTGATCATTTAACTTTCAGTTAATTCTGTATACAGTGGGAGGGAGAAGTACAACTTCATTTGTATAGGGGTGGTTATCCAGCTGCAAAAGCAACACTTGAAGAAACTATTCTTTCCCCACCAAATGGTCTTCATACCTTTGTCAAAAATAAGTTGGTCATAGATGTTTGCATTTTTTCTAAACTATCAATTCTATTCCATTAAGGTACATGTCTAGTCATTTGCTACTAATTACCACACTGTTTTGATTATGGTAGCTTTTTAGTCACTTTATGCAGTAGTTTTTTAGTAACTTTTGAAATTGAGAAGAATCTTCCAATACTGTTCTCCTTTTCAATATTGCTTTACATTTTACATATCTTATTGTTTATTGTCTACTTTCCACAGCCAATAGGCTTATTAAGACAGGCATTTTTATTCATTTTGTTTACTACCATATCATAGCACATAGAACAGGGCTTAGGATATAGCAGGTGATTAATATTTGCTAAATAAATGAACGGGCTCTTGCTTTATCTACAGTTCACAGATAAGATTTGAGGTGGTGGGGCAAAGAGGAAAGGTGAGAAAGAGAACACATGACTGAAAACTTCCTATCAAAGAAAAGTTGAGATGGCAGAAAGGAGGGGTGGTTTTAGTCTTGGGTTCTAGTGCTAAGGGATACTTTCAAAACTATACTGGCATTATAAATTAGCAGCAGTGACCATTCCAATGTGAGTCAGTCTTTAGTAATTCCAATGTATTAAAACAAAAAATCATTTCATTTCTATCACACTGAGCTTTTTCTATTTTTCAAAAACAAAACATCAGATAAGATGAAATAGAATGAATAACAATGAATTATTTTCTCTGAAATGAAGGGAAAATAGCCTTTGCATTTTATCACAAGACTCCCCATAGCTTTTAGTATATGTAAATAATTCTTCTTGATAAGTTAATGTAATTTTACAGTAATATCAGAAAACATACTCTGCAATGCAAAAGTATCATACTGACCTTTCAAAAAAGTTCTGAACAAAATCTTAAATAAACACATTTATCACATTGAGTCAAATTAAATAACTGGGCAGTGACATCAGCAAGTCTGAACACTAATGTTACTAATGGGACAGAAGCCAGTAAGTAAAAGCCGAGCGAGAGCACATGGGGTACACTGTAAGATAAATGCACCGGTGGTTTTCTTTGGCTCTCATTACTTTCTTTTTCATTGTAAAATTTTAAATAAGGAAGTATGAAGAGAGCCAGTACTGTTGACTATATATTGTGTAAACTGTCACAGAATAATTGTATGCTTCTTATATAATAGCAAATACTGTTGCTATCAATATATTGCCACTCCACAAACTAAACCATATGGTTCCATCTGTTTCTAGGTTCCATTACAGTACACCTCCTGGTTAACAAACTGTTAACCAGAGGATGCAAATATGCCTCTTCTTTAGCTTTTTCAAAATCAACAAGTTGTTGGTGATACAATTTGGCAGTGAGTGTGATTTATTATGGGAGTTTACATCCCTTCATCCCCTTGCACTGATAATGATTTAAGATAACATATAATATATAAACTGTCACTAAAATTGCATAGCTCTGGGACTTGCTAGGTACTAATAACTCTACTTAAGCCTCAGGAGAAATATTTAATTGTCCTGTGAAGTCAGTCCAGGTTTAATTATGGTCTGAGAACTTTATTTCCTGGACAGCGGTGACAACCTGGGGAGAAATTTACCTCAACTTGGTTTCCAACTTAGACACTAAAGCATTACAGCAATTAATTCACTGCTTCATCTGCAGCTCACCCACCCTAGCTGGCAAAACTGCTTCAAACCCAGCTTAAGGAGTCATGGTGAAACTCTCTTCTAAGTTAGTACCTCTAAAAAATTCATTCTTATTTTCACTTTCGATTGTAGTTAATTTGATCATATGTCTCTCTTCTATGAAGCATCAGTCTTAAAAGTCAGTCAGTGTCTGATTCATTCCAAGCTACAATCATTTGCGTATTTAGGATCTATTTATTGCTACCTGTGAAAGAACTCTCGCTAATGACAGAGCTGAGGACATAATAGATGTTCAATAAGTATTAAATAATAGAAAGTTTCTTTCTCTTTGCTCAAAATTTCAGTTGTTTTCATCCTTTGGTATCCTTATTGTGTTCAAAATTCTGAATACTTTTTGCTCAAATATGTATTTTTTAGTTAGAGCTGCTGCTAAATTTTCAATAATACTATTGATACATCAAGTCCAAATCAGAACTGGAATCAGGTTTTTAAAAATTGTTACTCTAATCTATCTTTTGTACAACTCTTCTAACTCAAACAAAAGCTTTAAATGAGGACACTGATGGGGAGAAAACAGAATCTATGGGATGGCAGCTAAATTTTCTTCAGTTATCCATGTTTCTAGAACTACAAAGGCCAAATGGCCCTGCTCATTTTATTTGAAAACTAAATGCTGTGTCATTTAATGTTGTATTAGGTATTGTCATTTACCTTTTATGCTGACTCTTTTTACTTTAATTTGAGGATAGAACGTAATGTACCATGTGCATAAAATCCTCTAAAGATGGCCCTTCCTTGTGGTGTAACAGGTTAAAGTGCAGCACTGCAAAGCTAGTGCAGACTTCAGGGTGGGGTTCGATCCCAGCCAGACAGGTGACCCACACGGCATAACAGACCTCTCCTGCCTTGCTCACTGCTCCTCTCAGCAGTGCAGTTCATCAATCTGCCTGTTCTGCTCTGCACTCTGTCTCTGATTCTAGCCTGTACCCCAGTTCTTTATGCATAAATAATCTTCTTTTTTAAAGTAAGAACATTAAAAAAAAAAAACAAACCTCTAAAGAAATTAGAATATCTGATAACATCAAATGCTGGGAAATAGCCCACACGCACGCACACACACACACACACACACGCAAGTCCAATTATATAAATCAATCACCTTTCAACAGCTCATGCTCACTGAAGGACAGACAGAGCTCTCTGTGATCCCTGGCATTCTGCCTGCCTTTCAGATCCTTCCCTCCCCTAATGCCAATTCATGTAAACATATCAACTTTCTTTTACTGTGGTAATTGGGGGAGGGGATGAGGGAAGTACTGCTTAAAAAATAACATTTGCTTGTACACTAAGAAATGGGGGGAAACCTCTAGAGATCTTTTTTTTAAAGAAGATCTATTTTCCACCCCAAAATCAATCAATAGTAATTTTCTATACCATTAATCAATATTATTGAGCTTTATGTTCTTGTAACCATTTATTTTTATAATGCAAACAATAAAACTTCTTTGGCCAAAAAAAAATAACAATAATTAAACTCAGCAAATAGCCAAAGATTCAACAACTAGAAGTATTCTGAAAGGAAGCAAAACACAAATTTCTTTTCATGCACTAACATCTGATACTTTAAGTTGTGTTAAAATTTACCGATACTCCCCTCTGACTTCAAATCCATTGGAATTTGAAATTTGAAATTCATTCATTCAATAAAACTGACATTATGATCCCTCCAACTACAGGAATATTACAGAGTCTACCCCATGAAAATTTTATTAGGTTAAACAAATTTGCTTTGTAACAGACAACAAAGTATAAGAATATCTGAAGTTCATTTAAAAATATGTTGCTTATTACCATTCCTAGATTTGAGTACACTGTGATCCAGAGGGAATGATACAATGATTGCTTGAATCTTGTCTCATTAAAACCCACAAATTTACCAAACCCCTCATAGGACACATAAATTATACTTTTGTTTTGTTTTGTTTTCATGTGCCCTAGGCATAAAACAGCTCTGGCCACCAACCCAGGCATTAAGCTTGGATAACAGAGGACTGTGCACTCACTTGGCCCTGACTGATATAAAAATGACTCCACCAATCAGGTATCTCTTTGCCCCTTTCCACAGGGTTACAACCTCTCTTTAAAATAGTGTATTATGCTAGGGTTTGAGCCAGAAGGAAAAAGATAATTATCGATGGTTCCACATATAGGGGAATCAAGTAAGGGACCAGGAAAAAAAATACTTCTAATTTAAAAAATTAACAGGCAACTATAAATCAGAGACATTCTACAGGGGAGGAGGAGAGAGAATGATCAAAACAGGAGAGGGAAGAGCACAAGGAATTACAGTGATTGTGCACAGGTAAACTGGTTGTGGGACTTCTATGGGGACCTCATTTGAGAAAAGAAAACATGTTGTGTAAAATAGATAGGAAACAAAATAGTCAGAAAATAAGTAAATAAAAATAAAATAGTCCTCCAGGAACTCTGTGGCAGTGCAGGTGTTAAATTCTCAGCCCTATCAAGCTAAAGCAAGCCACTGCAGCATGTATTAGTAATTGATCCCCTGCCAGGGAGGTGACCCACATGGCACAGCAGACCTCTCTTGTCTTGCCCATTGCTCTCCTCAACAGTGTATTTCAGTAAATACACCTGTTTTGCTCCTCACTCTGTCTCTGATGAATCCTCTCACTACCCCAACTCTGACCTACACCCCAGTTCTTGTATGTATAAATAATATCTTTAAAAATAAAATACAATAGTACCCCTCCACCGATACCTTAATTTATTTTCATATTTATACTTGGTTTCACTTACAACAAGAAAGCCTGACTAAAACTGATGTATTTCTGATCAACTCAAGACTTGGCTTGGTTCTGCCAGGCAGCAATGCTCGTGATCTGAAGTTCTAGGCTGAGTCCGAGTCATTGGGATTCATATTTAGCAAGCCACTGGGGAAGTCTTGATGTACATTCATCTAAATCTTCAGAAACAATTCTCATGGCCTTTCACTGAGTTTGAATTTTCAGGTAGAATGTCAATGTTAATGAGACATCATTTCTCAAGTTTTGGTGGTGAGAGTTAGATTGTGTGTGTGTGTGTGATGAGCTTTTTTTTTTTTTTTTTTTTACAGTTGTTCATTACCACTTCTCTTACAAATGGAATTATTATCCCACTGCTTGCCTATTATTTTATTTACGGCAGATGTTGTAGAAAGGAAGTGGAGCAATAAGAGGGAAACGAACTAGTCTATTTTACTTTCAAGATGTTGGATATTTTTACATGTAGTATTTTGAATATTAAGAGCAAGACTGAACATTTTAACAGTAAGGAATTCATAATATGATTATAAGAGAATGTCTACACAACCTTCAGGAGATCATTATGGCATAAATTCCTAGCATGCCAGTCCATATTATTTACATGTCAATGTATGCTTGAAAATACTATATATCACTCACAAGTGTAATATTTTATTCCTCAAATTTGGAAGGACCCACAATATAACTAGTGCTTCCAAGAACAAGAGACAATGTGACATAGTGGGAAAAGCACAGAATTTGAAGGAAATAGACTAAGTGGAAATGCTCGCTCCTTCATTAGCCATACAGTTGGAAAAATAATCTCTACCTCTCAAGCTGAGAGGATATATGCAAAGGCAATCTGAAAACTATAAACTAAATAGGGATATTATTTATTATTAATATGTAGTTATTCCTCTGCTTACTTCTTCTAAACACCTCATTATAGAAGTACAAGTTACAAAGAGAAAAGAAAAGAAAAGAAAAACAACTCCCAGAAACAAATCAGAGACAAAGATGGAAAAAAAGTGAGGGGACTGTATATTCTGACTAAAAAAAAAAAAAAAAATCAGTATTTCAGCAACCTTAACACATTAGCTACTCACTAGGCATTAAAATTATGACATCACTTTCTTTTTAATCAACACTAGATGCTATTTTTCACAGTTGAGCCAGTGTACAGAAACTTCTGCACCCATGATTTATACTTTCTGTATAATTCCAGGATCAGATAGAAAGAAGGCAAGACAATAAACGGACTCCAAGTGGAATGGGGTGGCAAGAGTCTGAAATGTAACTACTATCCAGCAACTTCATCTGCACAGAACAAGCAAAATGGGGGTTCTACAAACCAAAACAGATGTTACTGAGTCTGTGCAGAGAAGATGACACAGTACCTACTTTCAACTCAGTTTAGACAAGCTTGTTTCCTTAATTTCCAAGCTGAGAGCAAATCAGAGCAGCAAAATGGAAGAGGAGATGCTTCTAGCAGAGCAAGGACAGCAAAGTGAAATAACTTAGCTGTCTGATGGCAAGAAGGGCACCAAATCAACAAGTAAATAAGCAAATAACAAGTAAATAAGCATCCCTGAAAAATAATCACAGACATCAGATTTTAAAAAGCATGAGTTTGAGGTCATGGCATTTGGGAACTAACAGTTCTTTTGAGCTCCAGTCTAGCTTACCAGGCAGCTTCCAATTCTCCTCAGAATTCTGGAGATGGCAGAGAGCTTCGCATCCGGCAATAAGCGAGTGACAGGGCTGAGCCGGACACCGGGCGGGAGGCAAAGCAAGAGACCGTCTTCCTGTGATTGCCACCTTCCACCACAACAGCCCTGCTTCATTCGGCTTTACTTAAAGTGGCCTCCTGGTGAAAGGACCCTGCTAAAAAAATCAAGTTCAAAAAAATTTTTCTGTAATAGGCAGTTGACAATCACTAGCTTAGACAAGCAGTATCCGTACACGGTGATATGTTCCAACGCAAAATGAATTTAAGCCAGGTATTGGGGAGAGGAAGGGAAGAGTAGCTAGCTCACAGAGGATTTGGGGGGGCGGGGATGGGGTAGTAAACTTATTCTATATGACACTATGAGTACATATCATTACACATTTTCTCAAACCAATAGAATTTGTACTGCCAAATGAACCCTCATGTTAACTGTGGGATGTAAGTGGCAGGACTTGACAGAAGCAGTCCCCTGACTGTGACAAATTAATCTGGAGAGGGCTGTCCACAGTGAGGGAGGTGGGTGGGATGGCAGGGGGCATCTGAGAATTCATTAAGCCTGTCACTGGAATTTTCTGTGAACCTAAAACTATTTAAAAAAAAAAAAAGGCTATTAATTTTGTAAAAAGAGAAAGAAATGGAACCTATTAGTTGTCATGAGACAGGTTTTTCTTCCTGAAAACCTTCTTTGCTAGCAGCACCACTGTAACCACCAGTCTAGGTTACAGACCCTGGAGCCACACATGGCTCAGACAAGCCCCTGAAAATCTTATTCCTCTCTCCTGCTCAATCCCACATTGCACAGGTCACCAAACCCCGAGGATGAATCTGCCACTTATTTCTTAGTTCTATCTTATTCCCCGTGACTCTGCTTCCCTGTGGGTCTTCTTTCTGTGCTTTACCTTGCCAGCCCATCCCCAACCCCCACCAGAAAGCACCCCCAGGGTCATTTGTTCCAAGCCAAAATTGACCTGGTCACACTCCTGAAGGATCCCACACAGTGAGAGAGTCAGCAGCTGTCAGAGACCGTACTATTTCCAGGGGTTGAGATGAAAATGTGCTGTATCTATGTTTAAAAATGGTTTCTCCAAATTCTACTATGAATATGTATTCTATATTATTCATGGGGGGGAAAAACAGTAAATATTCCAGGGGAGTATGGTTTAATATTCTTAACATCAATTTCAAACCCGGCTGTTCACAATTGGGCCCCACCAAGCTATAATACTCTCAGCCTCATCAATTCTCACTCTCCTCACCCTTCTTCTCTCCCAGAGACCTGCATGTAGCAGCTAGATCCTGCCTCACCTTCAGAAGGGAGCTGGCAGTCAGCTTCCTGGAAACCCTCCCTGCGCCCCAGGCAGCAGTATTAATCAGTTCCCCACAGCTCCTCTGGGCTTCCCTAGCACCTTGCTACAGAGCTTCACAATAGCAACGGAAATCACACCTGGCACCTTATATATGTTATCTGTTTTCCCCAGAGATGCTGAGCTCCTCTGAAGGCCACAGGTCATGCCACAGAGTGGTCTGCACTGCCTAACACCAGATCTGTCACAAAATTAATATTGCATGAAGGAAGGGAAAAGCCATTTTTACCATTAACTATGGTATTATTATTATTGTTAAGCCCTATGCAGGGTTTGTCTTTTAACCTGAACCCATGGCTTTGCTGATGGTATACCATAAATTCCTTTGAAACACAGACTCATATAATGCCGTCCTTTCTTCCTGTGCATTTAACAGTCTATCTACTTAAGATGATGTCTATGGAGTGCCAACCAGTGCTTGAATACCTGCAAAGTGTTAAATTGGCTATAAAATACATTTTAAATGTCTTTAAAAGTGGCGTGTGGGCAATTTCAAAAGTTTTATTGATGTTTGTGTATTGTGGGAGGTTGAGTTTCCTGGCCAAAGCTGTGTGCAGAGTGGAGATTACAAACCGATGGAGAAGAATCACTAATACACTGCATTATGGATCACTATTTGGGGAAGTGCAGATTTTTAACTGCCAAAAATACTCATGAAGCAATAGGGGTGGCATTTTAGCTACCATTTCCCCAGCTTAGCTACTTGTCAAAATGTGACCTCGTGGACGCATCCTGCACGCCAATGTCTTCACTGTCCTCGAAGTATCCTTTAGTTATGAGATTCCTCTGCTCAAACCCTTTAATATTTCTCTTTTCACCACAGATTAAAATTTAGTGGTTCTCTTTTGCCTACAGATTAAAATCCAAAATCCTTAGAAACTAGATTTATCAAGTATCGATGATGGGCCAAAAATGATGCTAGGTGCTGGGTATTTCAAAGTAAGAACTGGTCTCTTCTATGGTATTATAGTCTCTAGGGAAGACAGAGAAGACAAAATAATCTAAACTTGTTGTCATGAACAGGTGATGGGTACATTATTATAACTACTGTTACAGAGTCCTGGAGGAAGGACAAGCGCAAACTCACTCCTGAACCAGTAGAAAATAAAAGGGGGAATCTTAGAAATAAAATGTGCAAAGACCACCTCCTTCGCCACATAGACAAGTCTGCAATTCCCAGGCCTCAGGGTGACCTCAGCAACCTTCAGTTCTTGACAGACTTACTGTAAGAATCTCTATTCCCATTATGCCTTCTATTTCACCTCTATTTATAGTCCCAAACCCCAAATGGGACCATTCTAATTATCTTTGTCAAGAGTGACTCAAAAATCACACACAGTAAAAATAGAATTCAAACCAGGGGAAAAACATCAAGAAATAAATCCAAATAGATTACAGTTTTTTTGGATAAAGAGTCTAATATTTGGGAAAAGAGTTGGATATTTGTTTCCCTAAGAACTCCCTTCTACCCCTCTAGTTAGCCTATGAAATCCCGGAGACCCAGATTTTCTTTTGTTATGTAGTCCTAAGATCCCATTTTGGGATCTCAAAGGCAGTAGAGATACAGTAGAGACACAGAACAATTAAATTGAATGAGTAACTTACATAAATCCCTCAAATTTATTAAGTCCCATTTTCTACAGCAATGATTATATCCACAAAATCACAACCTTTTAAAACCCCAAATATAATGAATACAAAAATGGTGGGGGTGATCTTAAAATGAGTATTTGAATGGATAAATAAATAAATCTTAAAAAAAAAACATATAAGGAAGGTGCCACTCCTTTGAAATGACACTTGGATACCAACTTGTCGCTGTATGCAAACATAGCCAATATTTAATAACTGATTTGTGTAAACATATAATTAACCAATAAGCCCTATGGGAATTATTTATGCAAAGATTTGTCTTTGACAAACATTAGCTCCAACTTGAGCTCCCAAAACGCAATTCTACTACCAGCAAACAGCAGAGAATGATCTACAATCTGCCCCATGATAACATTGGGTCAACGACAGACCCCATTTACAATGGTGGTACCTAGATATAGGTTAGGTGTATAGTAGGAAACGTTATCTCAATTTGTGTAATGAGACTCTACAACATAGGCACAACAAGGAAATCACCATTCTAAGCTCATTGCGCAGAATGTATCCCACCCTTAAGCAATACATGACTATAAATGAATCAAGAAATGAAATCAAACCACATGAGACCTAAGATATTTTTAAGTTAACACATTTTCTCATGTTCCATTCATTTCTACCAGCTTGACTTCTAATAATCACTTATATTAATAATAGTCACTCACTCATCAGTGGGACTGGCCTCCCACTTTATGAACAAATTGTGCTCATTTCTGTGCAGTCAACTGGAAACTGGAGCTAATTTCCCCATATGAATGATATACAATAAAAATTATAAGACTGTCAAAAGAAATAAAAGATGAAATAAAGATATGGAAAAATATCCCATGCTCACAGATTGGATTAATAAACATTGTTAAATAGGCCATCTTCACAGCAGACCTCTTCTGTCTTGCCTGCTGCTCCCCTCAGCAGTGTATTTCAGTAAACTTACCTGTTCTGCTACCCACTCTGTCTCTAGTGAGTCCTCTCATCCCCTGCACCTCTGGCCCATACCTCAGGTCTTGTATGCACAAATAAATAAAAATAAATCTTTTTTTAAAAAGTAAAAAGGCCATATTACCTAAAGTCATTTACAGATTCAATACAACATCTATCAAAATCCCAGTGACATTTTTCAAGGAAATAGAACAATTCTAATGTCTGTGTTGAACCACAAAAATAACTGAATAACCAATGTAATCCTCAAAGAAAAATGTAGGTGTCATGCACCCTGGTTTCAAATTATACTACAAAGTGATAGCAATCCAAACAGTTAGTTATGAACTGAACAGAAATACCAACCAATGGATACTAGAGAATCTATAATAAACCTACACAAATATGATCAGTTGAACTATGACAAAGATCAAACAATGGAGAAAGGACAGCTTCTTCAACAAATGGTACTGGGAAATTTGGACAGCCACATGGGACAAAAAGAAACTAGATCATTATTTAACTCTGTACACAAAAGTTAACTCAAAATGGATTAAAGCCATGGATAAGACCTGGAACCACAAAATACATAGAAGAGAACATAGATGACACCCATAGACATCAGGGATGCATTTGGGGACTTATCTCCAATGATAAAGGAAACAAAAGCAAAAAATAAAAAAAAATGAGACATTAAACTCAAATCTTTTTTTTTTTTTTTACAGCAAAAGAAATGACCTCAAAGACAAAAAAGCAACCTGCGATTGGAAGAATATATTTGTACATCACATGTAGTATATAATAAGGGCTACTTTTCAAAATATGCAAACAATTCAAACAATTCAACAATTAACCCAAAATCAAAAAATGGGCAAAAGACCTAAACAGACACTGCTGCCAAGGAGACAGAGAAATGGCCCACAGTGACATTTAAAAAAAAAAAGTTCAATGTTACTTATTGCAAGGGAAAAATGCACATCAAATCCACAGTTAATTTTCACTACACACCTCTCAGAATAGCCCGCGTCAAAAACACTGGAAACAGGTGCAGGCAAGAGCGTGAGGAAAATGAGCACTGCTGGTGGAATGTAAATTGGAACAGCCTCTATGGACAATGGTAGAGAGATTCCTTAAAAAATCTAAAATGGGGCCCTCCCTGGTGGCGCAGCGGGCTAAAGCACAGCACTAAGAAACTTAAGCCACTTCCGCATGAGTTCGATTCCCGCCTGCCCTGGAGGAGATCCACATGGCGAGGCAGACCTCTCCTGACCGGCCCACTGCTCCCCTCAGCAGTGTACTTCATTAATCTGCCTGTTCTGCTCCCCACTCTGTCTCTGGTGAATCCTCTCACCCTCCGCATCTCTGGCCTGTACCCCAGTTCTGTATGAATAAATAAATCTTTAAAAAAAAAAAATCTAAAATGTGGCCCTCCCTGGTGGTGCAGTGGATTAAAGCACAGCACTAAAAAGCTAAAGCCACTTCAGCATGAGTTGGATTCCCGCCCTGGAGGTGACCCGCATGGCACTGCAGACCTCTTCTGACCCACCCACTGCTCCCTTCAGCAGTGTGCTTCATTGATCTGCCTGTTCTGCTCCCTGCTCTGTCTCTGGTGAATACTCTCACACCCCTGCACCTCTGGCCTGTACCCCAGTTCTGTATGCATAAATAAATAAATATTTAAAAAAAATTAAAATGTGGGAAGAGTGTACTGGACTATGGTGATGGCACATGGGTGAATTGGTGGTGGGGAGCACAGGGAGATTACAACTGAGATGAAAAATGCATTTAAAAAAATAGTTAAATTAATTTTCAAAAGAATTTATCAAACCTTAATAAAATAAAATAAAATAAAAATGAGGGCCTACCTGATAGCACAGAGATTATAGACAGCACTATCAAGCT
Source organism: Condylura cristata (assembly GCF_000260355.1). Taxonomy (NCBI): domain Eukaryota; kingdom Metazoa; phylum Chordata; class Mammalia; order Eulipotyphla; family Talpidae; genus Condylura; species Condylura cristata. Next base: position 47,760,652 of record NW_004567111.1, read on the forward strand.
ATTGCCAGCCATTGCAGTACTAGCTTGATCCCCTGTCAGGGAACTGTCCCACATGGTGCAGCAGACCTCTCCTGCCTCACTCTCCTGCTCCCCTGAGCAATGTATTTCAATACCTCTGCCTGTTCTCCCCACTCTCTCTCTGATAAATCCTCTCACACTCTCTCTCTCATGCACCTCTGGCCTACACCCCAGTTCTTGTATACATAAATAAATAAATTATTGGGGGAAAAAAACTAAAAATGGAAATACCCTATGACCCAGCAATATTACTCCTAGGTATTTATCCTATCAGAAACTGCATAAGAGAAGAATTATGTACCCCTATGCTCTTAACATCATTACCCAATACACGGAAACTAAATGCCCATTGACAGAGGACTGGACAAAGAAACCATGGTATATCAATATATATTCAATGGTATATTGCTCAACTATTAAAAAAAAAAAAGATGAAATAGTGCCTGCTGATGAAATAGGGCCCTCCCTGGTGGAACAAGAAGTTAAAGCACAGCACTATGAAACATTCTGTGGCCACTGCAGCAGGGGTTCAATCCCCCGCCAGGGAGGTGACCCACATGGCACAGCAGACCTCTCCTGACCTGCTCACTGCTCTCTCAGTAGTGTGTTTCAGTACATCTGCCTGTTCTGCCTCTCACTCTGTCTCTGGTGAACCCCGCAACTCTGGCCTGAACTCCAGGTCTTTATGCATAAATAAATAAATCTTAAAAAAAAAAAACAAAACCAACAAAGAAATAGTGCCTGTTGAGAAAATATGGATGGATCTTGAGATGCTTATGCTAAGCAAGTAAGTCAGAAAGTGAACAACAATTACTATCTGGCTTCTTTCATTTGGGGAATTTAAACACCCAAACTAAAGAAAAAACCAAACTAGCAGAACACAATGTATACAATTCTTGGGCACCATGAAAAGTATAGTAGTTACCAGGTGTGAAGGGAGAGGCAGTAGTGTGCTGGTGTAGGGGCACTGAGCTTTGGTGCCAGGCAAGTTCTCATAAGCTCATGTTGAGGTACAAAGTTGAATTCTCAGTTTTCCCTCCCTCTGAATAAACTGGGCATAAGGGAGATAATCAGGCAATTGACATAGGAAACTAAAACAGAAAAAAGGAAAGGAAAAAAAATAAATGGTGTCCCTCAGATTGAGGACTTGAGAGATGATTAGAATAAGCCTAAATTGTGAGAAGGATGAAATTGGCAGGGAGCAGAAACTAAGAAGCAGCAGAAGGGGACACACAGAAAAAGCTGTCCAGTAGAAAACTGAAACACATTTTAGGACTGGGAAGATGTACATCTGTTGCATGAACACATATTTAATGAGAGAGAAATGTGCCAAGGAGATCTCTGTAGTGTTTTTCATTCATAAACATTTTTTTTTTAACTTGTACTCCCAAACTTCTATGTAGTTGGAAATGAATGGGAAATCAACAGAATTTTGAGGAGAAAAAAGAAACACTGTTCCAGGCACTGACATATACCCTAGTCAGCCCAATGACCCTCTCAACTCGTAATGCAGACTGCCTCCTACACTGCTATATCAATGCAAACACTTCACATCTGCCTCTGGCATCTGCCACCTCCTGCCCAAGCTGAAGTGTATGGAATCTGCACAGCTGCTCTAGTGCCCAAACTTAAAATTATTACTCTTTCTCCTCTAGACAAACTAGTTCTCTCGTGTAATTCTCAGCAAAGAAAAATGCAAGATGAATTAATAGATTTACAACTCTGAATAAATGAAGTCAAATATTCTACCTTGGAATGTAAAACTCTGATGGAATCTGTGAATCTGAGTCACTTCTGAAATGTGTTATCAACTCATATAAATTTAGATAAAGGAATTCAGAAACCAATTCTTAACACTTTAACTGAACTCCATCTATCAAATTCTAGATTCTTTAACTAATGTGCAAATCTATGCTAACCCTTCCATAGGCCACAAGTACTTAGGACAAAATAGTTCAAGGTCTTCCATAAACCATCAATCTACAGCTCCTATCACAGCAATTTCAATATGAATGCACATTGTAAAAATAAGTTAACACACACACACACACTCTCCCCAAAGCTAATCTATAGTTGACAAGCTTTTGAGCAGTTTAAAACATCAAAGGTGTCCCTATGTCAACCGTCTATGAGCTAACGTAGTGTTTGTCAGGGCACATAGCCCACCCTGTCTAGGGATATGCTTCCAGCACCAGGGCATTTGAGCTGCTGTTGCTTCAGGGTTCACACTTCTACTCCTTCCTAACCCTCTCCAAATTGTTTGAAAATGGATCTCTAAAGTCATCAGCATATCTGGATGCCCTTCAGAGCACATGTGCGTTGTCCAGATTGCATACCCAGTGACAGGAAAGTAGGAACTGGAATTCTGGACTAGTCTCTGGTCATCATCATCTCTGGTCATCTGGTCACTTCATGATTGAGAAATACGCATTTCCAATTTATAGTTCCTCGGAGATACATTTGAAAATTGGGAAGTGATCAGATATTAAACATTAAATTTTCCTGAGGGGATATTCATACATAAATGTAATCCCCATTAGGGACATCAACTAGTCAGAATAGAAAAAGAGAGAAATAAAAGAAGATTTTGATATTTATTATTTCCCTCCCCAAATCAAAATTGTCTTTATCAGAAAAATCAGAAGTATGTAGTAGGTTAATTTTTTTTTCTTTGAATTAAACAGAGGCTGGGAAATAAAGAGTAAGAAGCAACATCGTTTTAGTGCTTACTAAATTCTTAACTGAAATTCTATGTCAGAATCTCCGTTTCTTAGAAAATTGGTTTTGAGTTGATAGAGCTTCCCAGTTAAAACAATGTAACCAGATATACTATATAGGCATGATATTTAAACACAAACTATATTGCTTACAGTTCCTTATTCTGAATCATTTCAGAAAACAGTACATTTTAACATGCAAGTTAGTATTGCTTGTAAGATAATGATATAATGAGAAAGTCACAGAAGGGAGATCAAGCTTTCTTGAACAGATTACTAACAAGACCTTTTGTACATCTATCTTGACAAAAACAAAGGTTCATCTCAGTAGCAGTGAGCTTTTCTTTTGTAAACATAATTATAAACATACACACTACAAACAATATCAATTTTTATATTAGTATTGGTAGGAGGGGGAGGGAGACATCATATCATGTTAGCAGTTTTCTGTAGAATCACATTAGAGTTTCATTGTGGTATTTATATCATGTGAAAATCTGGGTGGGATTTTTTTTTTCTTCTAAATGGTTTCATTGTGTATTTCGTGAATCTGATATGGAAAATTGCTAATGCAATAAGAGCATCAGATAAGCTTTCCTGACTGTAATGCTCAGCTACAATAATCAGAAAAAGGCAGCATGACTGGGCTGGGGGTTTTCAGGGCTCACTCTCCACAGTCCTTGACAAGACCTCAGCTTAAGTTCAACATTGACTTTTGAAATCTAGGCCTTTAAGACCTATTGCATGGTGGAAACTCTACTACAGGTTTTATTTCAGAAGAGACCATGCATTAATTAAAAGATATGGCAATTAATGAATATTTATTGACCTAGCACCATGCAAATTACTGTGGTTAATATTAAGGGGATGAAAATGATAGATGAAACATAGTCCCTTCCTTCTCGTATCTTGAAAATACTGTTGGAGGAGAAGAAATAAATTAGCATGTGAATAACTTAATACAAAAGAAGCTGTGTCAAGAGTGGAAATGAAAAGAGCCACAGTTGCTCAGGAGACATACCTGGGATCGGGGTCATCAGAGAAAATTCTCTGTCAGCAGCACCCAGACAGGACCACAAATGATGAGGAAGATTCTGGTGAGAGACCGGGAAGCAGGAGAAGAATTCTGGGCCTTAGCATGAGTAAAGATACAGAGAAGAAGAACGTCAAAATATGCACGGGAATCACAAAGCATTATTTTAATTGCAACATAAAATATGAAAGAAGTGGCAAGATAAGCCTGGAAAAGTCATCTAGGATCAGCCTGAGGCTGATACCAAAGGAGAACAGTGCACAGTGCATGGTGTTCCGTATAGTTTGGGATGGAAATGTCAGATGCAGTACCCACAGGATTAATGTCCAGCTTTCAAGGATGTGATGGCTTCTAATATTAACAAATCCCTGGAAATCTTAACAACTCTAGTTAGCACACGTTTCTTAAGAGACATATTTATAGAATATTTATTTTAAAAGCTTAGTTTATTGCCAAGGGATATTTGTTTACTTTTTTATGTCTCTACTCATGGCATGGATATTCACTAGGTTAACTGAAAAAATTCCTTCAAGTACACATTCTGTTGTAGCTACTTGTGAATTTACTGAGAGTTGTTTCTTTGGTTTTTGCTTTAGAATAACTTTTCAACTCACTGGCAATAGTAACAAAGGAAATATGAATCCAATAGCCTAGAATTACAACAATTTGAAGCAATCTATGCTTTCAATGTACTGTTATATTTACTGTTTTATTCTGGATATATCGCTGGTTCTGAATAGTTCTCCGAATGTTAAAAGCAAAACACAGAAAATCTGCATTAAATTTCTTTAGAGATTTAACACCAATGTAATGCTTTACAAACTTTAAAAAACTATTCATTTCCCATAACCTTTACCTTCTCTTAAATCAGAATATATTTTGCCATATTAAAGCAGAATGATGAAATTTCTGCTTTATTTATTGCAGAAGAAACATCAGATATAAACCAGTTAGTTGTCTAAATGCTATAATGAGCACTTGTTAAACACTCTCCAATTTGGCAAAGACGCTGCACTTTCATTAATCAGAGTTAAACTATAAAACTGAAACTGAAAATTTTTATCTTTAGGAAATAATTTCTTGACTGATATTTTCTCTTCCAACTGACCACACAATGAGAAAATACCATTTGTTTATTACTTGCAGATATCCTTAGCAATGCTTCATATATAAACAAAACCAAAAAATTTTCTTTCTCATTCCATGTCTTAGGCAATCAGAGATGTAGTAGTTGCTATCCTTGGATAGTTTCTGATTGACTAAGGATGTGCACATAAAAGAACAAGATCTGTAAGAGGAGAAAAGTCAAATTGTTTGTGCTGACTTTCAATGGTTGATGACAAAGAGAATTGTGCAGTACTGAGGTGTTTAACTGAAAATTTGATTATATCTTTGGTTTTAATAAACACTGCACTAACAGAAATCAGTTTACTCACATCAGGCATATGCTGGCATTCTCTTAAACATAGCTTGAAACCACAGGGCTGAAGCATAAAACAACTCTGACAAAGATAGTCAGTCAAGCATAAAAATGGGAGTTGTTTGTGTCAGAATAGATTAAGAGGCCAAAGGCTGTCTGCTAAAGACAGCTGCTTTGCCATAGATGAAGACTATCACCATGATAGCTATTTTTCTGATATATTATTTGAAACTTCTGTCATATTTAAAATACTCCTTATTTATAAACCATGACATCATTTTGTTATCTGTAATGTCCTCCATAGATAACCACAAACTTGAAAATGGTCCAACATCTTGATCATGGCTTCCTACAAGCATGGGGGATCTCACTTATTGAATTGTCTATTTGGGGTTAGTAGAATGTGTTTGGGTTTTACTTTTACTTCCTTTTTAAATATAGGTCACTATTTTTAAATGTAAACATCCAATGGCATTTCCTCACAATGACAGGAATCCTCACGCAGAAAACAGGCTTGCAGTTCTTTCACTCACCCAGAAAGATGCCCCAAATGTTCTCCTCAACTATGGTCAAGGAAATGGCATTATTAAATGCCTTCTGACTTGACACTTAGCCTCTACTCTTCCTGTTAAGCAACACTTCCAAAAGATCATCTAAGAAATCTGGCAAGCCACTGAAATGGTACTTGCAAATTAGATCCATTAAAAGCGATCCATGGAGTGCTGTGGGTGTGTATCCGACTGTGAATTACTGGGTGAAGAATTTAGATGCAATTTTATTCCAAAACTAGCTGTACATCATTGGTAGGTTCCTTAAGAGTACCAATTCCAGCCCAGAAACAAGTCAACAGTCAAGGGAGTATTCCTACACTATCATTTCAAATTTCCACTGTCAAGGGTGGGAGGAGGAAGGAATAGTAACGGGAAGACTTGTCAGCGATTAGCCATCCATAAAAATGTTTTCCCTGTGCTCCTCCTTCTGATCACAATGCTGGCGTCAGTTAGTCTCCTGTATCTGTTCCCCACCTCGCCCCCCCTCCAGTCTGCGGAGAGCTGGCACTGAATAGCAGGCTAAGGAAAAGACAAACATCAGCTCCCAGCACAATCCAAGCGCTAGCCCACAGACACTTGAACAACATTCCTAACTTTTTTTTTTTTTTTTTGCTCACTTCGCTTGCCCTGTCAAAGGTAAGCAGAGAGAGAGAGAGAGAGAAAGAAAGAGAGAAAGAAAGAAAAAAAAAAAAATGAAAAAGAAGGCCAAAGGCCAGCATTCACAATTAGGACCCCATCCCTGTACCCTGATTTCTCCACTACTCAACTCCCTCTCCCCAAGCACAGCAAACTGTTACTCAGATGCTCAAAATCTGGATCTACAAGGCGCTGGTGCACTAACTCAGCCTCATTGCGGTGCTCATGCCCCAGGGTGGACAGCGAGCTAGAATCCTGGCCACAGCCCCGCACGCCTGCCCGCCCGTTGCCCACGGTGCAAGACCAGCCTCTTCCGACAGGTCCCAGGTGCCCAGGCTGCCGAGCTGTAAAAGACAGGAGATCAACTCCCACGGAGCTGTTCCCTTCGGCCACTCGCCCACGCCACCCCACCCAGACCTGCTCCGCCACCAAATTCAGGGATGGAGAGTACAAAGAGCCTAGCCACACACCAAAGAGCCTCAAAGACTTCCCATGTGGAAGAAAAAGTTGACCGCGCACGCAAATGCCCAGCGTGCACGGGGAGGGTGCCTCTTACCTGTCCCACGATGCCACTCATCCCTCCCTCCCACCCTAGGTTGGCTTCCCCCGACTGCCCCCCCCCACCCCGCCCTGGGTTCCCGGCTGTCCGCTCCCAGTGCTGCGCACTCACTGCCTGGCTGTGCGAGCCCAGTAGCAGCAGGGCCCGGGCGGCTGCGCGTCGTCGTTGTCGGCGGCGGCGGCGGCAGCGGCGCGGCGGCGGCGGCGCGGGGACGGAGACAGCGGCTGCAGCGGCGGCCCCAGCCGGCGTCAGTCAGACTGGAGCCGTGAAGCCTCATCGCCCGTATTAGTACGCGGACCTGGAATGCGGCCAGGAGCCGGGCTCGCGGGCCCGCCCCCGCCCGCCTCCATGAGCCCAAGCTGCTCCCGGAGCTGGCAAGGAGGGGGAGCGGGGCCCGCCCGCAGCCACGTGCACTGAAACTTGCCGCAGGGGTACCCCGATGTTGCGGGCATGCGGTAGCCTCAGGGCCTCGGGTGGCGCCCTTCATCTCGCCACTAGAGCCCAGACTTGCCCGTAGCCCGTATCCACTCTCAGTCCCCATGGGGGTGGGGGTTGCAGGGTAATGGGGCTCTGGACAGTGTGGTTCACCTCGCGGCTGTTCCTTCCCCTCCACCCTGAGACTTCTTGCCTCCTTCTTGAGCCTGAGATGCAAGGAGGGTTTTTGCCAGAGAGAACCAGCAAATCGGTTCGCAGAGCACTTCATCTTACCCAGTAGCTCTATCTTCGGTCTTTACAAAGGTCCAGTAACCCTAAAATTGAAGTGTAATAACCATGATAGTTATTGTTACTATTATCTCCATGTCAGAGTAAGAGGGTGTCACCCTTTTGGCACCCATGGACAGTGCCAAAGCAACTGGATTGCACTCGAATAGGCAGAAGAGAATCTAATCACTCTGAGGGTGAGTGGTGGTTAAAACTAACCATATAATTATATAATCTGACGCTTTCTTATGCATATTTATTTGCCTAACAGCCTAGCGTGTAGCATGTAACATTATCTAATCTAATAACACCAATACAACAGTATGCAGACTGAGGAACGTTAATGTACAACCTTGTTGCCTCAAAATTGGATAACTCCTAGGTGGCCTTTTGAGGTCGCTGTGGACTCTCCCAAGGCACTCAGAATACCTCAGGAAATGCCACCCTTTGATTCTTCATTAACCAGTAGCTCTTCTTAGAAAAGACATTTACATCAAAAGTAAAACTAGAATAAAGTCATTCTAGGCAGTATTTAACTTGCTGAGTATATAGAAAAATCACTCTTTTCAAAGGCCCAAGGTCCTTAAAATTTAAGTGCAAGGCCTTGATTTTAGCTGCTGCTTCTAGTTCTCCAACCACTGCAGTTTCTTCTCTTGGCAGATGTCAGTTTTTGGCATTATCATACTGTTGCAGTTGCATAAAACAGCATTTGTACAAAGTAGAACATTAAACCCAAACTTAAATCATCTTTCTACACCTGGGCCACTTACCTATGCTCTATACTAGGAGTTAAGTTTGAGAGTAGCCTGAGTGTGTGACATCATGAAATATTTGGACTTATGCTGCAGAATGCAATCCATGTGTACTTAACTGCAAGTAAAGGAATTAGGTCCTCAGAACTGATACTTTGAGGCTCACTGGAAAAAAAAAAAAGGTTACTTAGAAAAGATGGTCAATGACTGTCTCAGCTTCCTTTATGTACATTTTGCAATGCAAAGGACAAATGCAGGAGGAAGAAATAGCCTCTGCAGTGCTGGTTCATGCTTCTGGCATGGAGTCTTTAAGTTCACAGAATTTTGTTGGCTCTTAGCAGGACTTTATTTGTAGATTCTTCGACTCTACTGCCTCGCCTTTTTCTGTACATTCTCATTTACATACCAATAAATTTCAGCACCTAAAAGTTAGCCTGTCATATAAAGAATGCCTGTTATTTATTCCTCAAACTTATTATACAAAGTTAATCCCTTCTACCCCCGCCCCCCCCAAAATGAGTTCCAACAAAAAATTGCCTGTCCTGGTAAAGATGGCTTAGTATTGACAGTTTTCAGGAAGTGACTATCCTTCTAATGGGAAATTCCAACTTTTTTCTTTATTTTTCCTCTTAATATCTTGATTAGCTATATTTTTATGGCTTGCTAGAAATCCCACCAAAGAAGCTACATAATAGGAGTCATGTGAAAGGTGAGACTCAGTCCCAAATTTTAATTGGGTGGAATTTCCAGATACACATATAGGTGATATCTTAAAACCACGCTAACACCAGAACATGAAATCCTACAGCCGATAAAACACAACAAAGCCTATAGCACTCCACCAATGTAACGACTGTGCTTTGTACATCTTTTATACCCTAATTGTAAAATGGTTCCACTCAGAACCGTAACAAGGAATTGTCGCCTACACACCCTCCCACTTCCAGACCTCTTCCCACATTGCATCTGCATTTCTGCCCTAGCTCTGCACTTGTCCTGCCTCCTGCCTGGAACTTCAAGGGCCATCTTTCCTATTAGATCCATTATGGAGAACCTGTCTGAGTACCAGGGGGCTGGGCTCACTGTGGAGACACAGGGCATTCTCTCAGTAAACTCAGTCTCAGTAGGTGACACATATATTCCTAGCACACTCATGTAACTGAGTATCGGTATGAGTACAGGGGAGATATAAGGGGGACCTCCATAGAGGTGAAAATTCAGCTTTGAAAATCTACCACCCTCTGGGCATCCACAGCCTCAATGGGGGCATTCTGAGGGGCTGGGCCTGGAGGCAGGGTGTAGGCTGAACCAAAGCCTCTTGGCCAGGCAATCAATACAAGCATCACTTGCACAATTATAAAGGCAGCCCCTGATAGCTATTATGCAGAATACCTTGAAGTTCTGAGTATGAAAAAATCTCAGTTTTTCTAGGAAACAGTCAAACTAGTTGGATTTTTTGAGGTAAAAACATCACAGACTAAATGCTTTAGAATTGAGACAAAAGAGCTGCAGAGTATCTTGGTTAGTGGTGAAGAGCGACAGCTGTCTCCTGCTGTGAGAGCCCCCTGGTTTGTACCGGCTAGTACCCTGTACACATCTTCTCATTTCCTCCTCAGGATATCTCCTAGGTAAGAATTAGTATACCTGCATCCTCCGTGGTGGCACAATGGGTTAAAGCACAGTACTATGAAACTAGCCACAGCTGTGTCAGCACAAGTTCTATCACTGGCCAGGGAGGTGATCCACATGTCACAGCAGACCTCTCTAGTCTCACCCACTGCTCCCCTCCCTCACCCACTGTATTTCAGTCAATCTGCCTGTTCTGCTTCCCACTCTGTCTTTTGTGAACCCTCTTACCGCCCCTGCCCCTCTGGCCTGTATCCCAGTTCTGCATGCACAAATAAACAAATATTTAAAAAAGTAAGAATTAGTAAACCCATGCTACAGCTGAGGGCCCTGAGGTAAAGTGAAATGTGTCCACGTATCTGACTTGACATTCAAACTCCAGTCGACCTGTTTCCAAAGCCCAGATATTTAAACATAACACCTCACTGTCTTCCCAGAACTTTAAGTAGAATTGAAATGTTTGAGAAGAATGTGACATTTAAGAAGAAAACTGTCTTAGCTACAAAGTAGAAACTTGTGGGTGAGTAAAGCTTAGTGGGGGGGGAGCGAGAGGAAGTTTGGGCGGACAAATTAGGAGACCATTGCTATCATCTAGGTATAAGGGGAAAAGTGTCCCTGGAAGGGGCCGGCGTCTGAGGAATCTAGAAAAGTGAGGGGTACATTTAATGGATACTTTTAAGGGGAAGTCCATAGAATTTCCTCCATAAAATGGAGGAAGCAAGATCCAAGGATGGAGAAAATGGCATCTTTGGACAAAATATGTATATGATGATGGAAACAGCTTTGAAGAAAAAATAAGATAGGCTCATCATCATAAACCACGTAAATATGTATTTGCTGTTTTTTCCCCCCTTATGAAATTTTACAACCTGTTTTGATAAGTTCTCTATAAGAATGCTATATCCCCTCAGCCTGGAATATAATAGATTCTCAATAAATACTTTCTGAATGCATGAACCACTTTAGTATGTGGGTAAAAATATCAGGAATGTGATTAGAAGAAAGATATAGACTTGGAATTCTACTGATAGGAGTGATAGCAGAAGCCAGCAGAATAACTGAGTTCTGTAATGAAGAAATTACAGAGAATAAGCAGAAGAAAGAACTTGCACTTGTTTTGGCAGAACTGGGGAAAAGTGGAGTGTTACAAAGAGACAAAAGAATGGGGCCAGAGGTGGAATGTTAACTCATAGTTCTACTGCTAAGTTTCCTCTCCTTTATAATCCCACCATTCCTCATGACTTCTTATATATATATATATATTTTTTTTTTAAAGATTTATTTATTTGTGCATACAGAACTGAGGTACAGGCCAGAGGCTCAGGGGCGGCGAGGGGCTTCAGCAGAGACAGAGTGGGGAGAAGAACAGACAGATCGATGAAGTACACTGCTGAGGGGAGCAGCGGGCGGCTCAGGAGAGGTCTGCCACGCCATGTGGTCACCTCCGGAGCAGGCGGGGATCGAACTCATGTGGAAGTGGCTTAAGCTTCTTTTGCAGTGCATTAACCTGCTGCGCCACCAGGGAGGGCCCATATATATATATATTTTAAGACATATTCATTTATGCATACAAGAGCTGGGGTGTAGGCCAGAGGTATAGAAGGGTGAGAGGCTTCACCAGAGACAGAGTGGGAGCAGCAGAAGTCTGCCATGTGGGTCAGCTCCCTGGCTGCCTATTGAACTCCTGCTGTAGTGGTTGCCAATAGCTTCATGGTGCTGGGACTTAACCCCTTGTAGAGCCACCATGGTGGCTCCTCCTCATGACTTCTTTACCTTACTCTGTAGCCTGGTTTGCAGGATGAGGCTAAATTGTCAAAGCATGAAGTTGACCAGATTGAGGTAGAACGAGGAAGTGGGGGGGGGGACCTGAACACATCTCTTTCTAAGGCAACTCCAGTTAGCAGCTGTCATATGAGAATGGGACCATTTTTTAAAAGGGCAACTGATATGCAGGACTTTATGGAAAAATCATATAATTAAAAATTTTTCTAACCCCATTATTTTTTTAAGATGCAAGTCAAAGAAAAAACTTATGATCTGATCCAAATCTGAAAGTCACAACCTCTGAGCTTTGTCCTCTCTCTGGTCCATTTCAGGGTCTTTTTTTCTCTAAAAGAAAAAACAGTAGCTAAGGTCATCACTTCAATCATGTTAATCTACTTACATGGGGGAAAAAACCTCTTCTCTAAATTCATGCCATATTTGTCCTTTCCTCCACAGTCAAACTTCACTACATGTGGTTATTATCTGTCTCTCCCCCTTTACTCTCCGTCTCTTCTTAATTTCTCCAAATCCAACCTCTGTCATCTCTTCCTACTGTTTGATTTTAGTACTTTCCAACACTATTAGTGGTTACCAGTGACCTTTCAGTTAATTGTCCAGCAAGGTTTCTTGATCCTCATTTAAAAAATAATTTGAAGTACAACTTTATTGTTTCAGTGAAATTCTGATTGTTTGAATTAAACAAATTTATTCATTCATTCAAATTGTTGTTTAGTAACATGCTATTTGAGAACCATCTTAGGGAGTAGATAATACTGACTTTAAAAATCATTTTTGGGCCCTCCCTGATAGTGCAGTGGGTTAAAACACAGCACTAAGAAGCTAAAGTCACTTCAACATGAGTCTGATCCCCCTCCGGGAGATGATCCACATGGTGCAGCAAACCTCTCCTGACCTGCCTGCTGCTTCCCTCTGCAGTGTACTTCGTCAGATGGCCTGTTCTGCTCCCCACTCTGTCTCTGGTGAATCCTCTCATGTACCTGCACATCTGGCCTGTACTCCAGTTCCTTATGCATAAATAAATAAATCTTTTTAAAAAACCATTTTTACCATTTATAAGCATATGGTTCAATAATACTAAGTATATTCATATAGTTAGACTACAGCTGTCTAGAAATTTTTCATTTTGCAAAATTAAAACTACATAGCGATTAAACACTAACTTCTCATTCTTCTCTACTGCCTCCCTACCACTAGTAACAACTTTTCTACATTTTCTTCCCATGCCTACCTATGGGCATTCTCATTCTGTTTTTGTCTTTCTGTGACTGGCCTATTTCACTTAGCATATGTCCTGGAGACTTATCCATGGTGTTGTTTGTGGTAGAATTTCCTTCTGCTTAAAGGATTCATAGTATTCCATTGTAGGTACAGACTGCATCTTATGCATTCACCTGTTAATGGAGTTTTGAGTTGCTTCTACCTGTTAGCTATTATAAACAATGCTCTAAATAATAATGTTGGATATGCAAATCCAGAAGACTCTTTGAGATTCTACAATGAATTCTTATGAATATATACCCAGAAAGGGAGTTGCTGGAACATTAAGATAATTCTACTTACTTACATACACTGTTTTCCATATGAATACACCATGGTATATTTTAACCAACAGTGCACCCAAAGATAACAGTTTCTCTGCATCTTCCTTAACATTTGTTAATTTTTTGATAGTGACTGTCCTAATGGATGTGAGGTGATATCTCACTCTGGTTTTGATTTGCATTGGTCATAATGTTAATGATTGTGAACCTCTTTTCATGTGCCTATTGGTCATTTGTACATATTCTTTAAAGAATTATTCTAGTTTCTTACGGACTTTTTGATGAAGTTGTTTGGGCTTTTTGTTAACTCTAAATTAATGCAAAGTGGTTTGAGTTGGATTTAAGACCAGAAACCATAAGCTACATTAAAAAAAAAAAAAAAAGGCTGCAGTGATGACCTTGGGTACTCAATGCCAATGACACAGAAATTAAAAGCAAAAATAAGTAGAATAACATAAAATTAAAAAGCTTCTGCACAGTGAAATAAATTATCATTAAAATGAAATGACATCCCACTGAATGGGAGAAAATATTTCCGTATCATGTCTGACAAGTGCTAATATCCAAGATCTAATAAGAACTCATACAACCCAATAAGAAGAAAACAAAGAATCCAATCAAAAAATAGGCAGAAGAGCTAAATAAACACGTCCCAAGAAATATACAAATAGGCTACAGACCCATTAACACATGTTCAGCAATATTTATTATTAGGGAAATGCAAGTCAAAACCTCAGCAAGATATTGCTTCACTCCTTTGAGAATGGCCCGCATCTACCACAAATGTTGGTAAGGATGTGGAAAGCGACCCGCATACGCTGTTGATGGAATGTAGACAAGTCAGCCCCTATGGAAAAACCACAAAGAGATTTCTCAATATATTAAAAATACATGGCCAGGCGATCCAGAAATTCTATTCTTTGGTTCCTTTGCAATCCTAAGATTGCAAAATTACTAATTCAAAGGGTTATATACATTCCTACATTCATTGCAGCACTATTCACAGTAGCCAAGTTGTGGAAACAACTTTAATGTTTCATGAAAAATGAGTGGATTAAATAGATGTGGTACACAGGCATGCTGGAATAAGATGAACTCTTGCATTTGTGACATTTGTGACAATGTGCATAGACCTGGACGGGATTATGCCAAGTGAAATCAATAAGCAAGACAAATGCCAGGTGATTTCACTTATAGGTGGAATACACAGGGGCAAAATAAAAGGAACTGACAAATCTACACCAAAGCCTAGAATTATGACTGTAGAACTGAGCTAAATAGAGGGGGAGGGTGTACGTGAAAATAGAGGTGGGGGTGATGGCCTAAAATAAGGGGTATGCGAACTCTGGTGGTGGGTGTGGTGTGGTGATGTGCATCTGAGGAAGTATGACCTTGAATTATATAGGGTTTAAGTCAATTTAAAAAATAATACGCAACCCACAACAATAAGAAAATCAAAACTCTTCCAGTTTTTACCCTCCACTCAAATTATAGTTTCTGTCTTTCTTTTAAAGGATAGACCAGTGCCAATAGACAATCAAAGCTCCTGTGCTGTTTAATTTGTTTATATTGGGTTGTCAGAAAAGTCATGACACATTTTGGCTTGAAAAAGATTTAAAAAAGTTATGACTTTTCCAACAACTCAATAGTCTATGTATTGTTGTAGCTCCATTACTCCTAATTGCAATTGACTACTGTTTTCTCAGACTATTCTGCTCCTGTTTTGTGGCCTGTGTTCTGTTTATGTTCAGTCGTGTTCTGAAGCCCACTGAATGGGGACACATTTCATTTTATTTTATTCTCTAGCATTTGCAGTGTGTTTTCCTTTCTCTTCGTTTTTTTTAAAAAATGTTTATTTATTTATGCATACAAGAACAGGGGCGCACATTATGAAGCTAAGTGGATAGCTCTGAAGCTATCCACAGCCACTACACCACGAGCTGGATCCCTGGCCAGAGAGCTGACCCACTGTCAGCTATCTCGCCTGCTGCTGCCTTCAGCACTGTACTTCGGTAGATCTGCCTGTTCTGCTCCCCACTGTCTGCTCCCCTCTGTGGTGAATCCTCTCACCACCCCTGGCACGTCTGGCCTGCTTGTTTCTATGGATTGTAGTAGAAATAGGCTTTCAAATGGGGCTTTTGCTACTGCTGTAACTAGAGAGTTGGTGCCAACAAGTGGTAGTAGGTAAAAGAAGCCTGGGGCTATAGGGGACCAAGGGATCCCCCCCAGTGAGTGTTGAGGACTGAAGATTCCTATTGTCCTGTGGGGATGAGAGTTGTGTAGCGGGGTCCACAGTGACCCCTCCACTAGGCCAGCTCCTCAGTCTACATGCCTTGTACAATCTCATCTCAGTATTTACCTCTCGGCTATTTCACCACCATGCTGGGTGTGGATTGTAGTTGAAATGGGGCCACTGGTCAGGAGTTACTTTCTTTTGGTATCTGAGGGTATTTGCTTCTGTTCTTCATAGGGGCTTAAATTCTTATCTATACAAGTATTCTTTGGTTGTTTTGCTTTTAGCCCTGGGGTAAGAGGCGGCATGTGTTTTGAATATACCAGTTTCAGCTCCAAGTAGTAGTTGCTTCATAAAGAAGACCCAGCCTGTTTAACCCCACCACGGCAGGCCTCAGCCCAAGTCCTCCAATGGCACCCCCTTTGTCCTGGGCCCCAATTCTGAGCACCACCTTTTCCAGTGCAGTGCAGTGCAGGTCTCAAGAGTCCTGGATGCTGGTGTGTGCCTTTGAGCCCTTTTGGGGTTTTTATTCCTTGATATCACCATAAACACAGTTTACCTGAAGTTTTCCTTCACCTTTTCACTGGATCATTGCTCCTAGTGTGTTTTGGAGTAATCTGGTATTCTTTCAGGGGTTTTTGGCTTTGCTCTGTTGCTCTCTAGCTGTGAGTATATGGAGGATGGAATTCTTGCCTCTTCACTCTGCCACCATCTTGGAATTTTAATAGGGACCTGAATTTCCCTGTTAAAAAATACCTCCAGCATTGACTTCAGAGTTAGACTTTTACTTTTTCCACAGGGGGTACTGTGCTTTTATTGATTTAATTTTTATTTTTTGACCTTTGCTGTCTTCCATAGGTAGTGACATTGTTTTCACAGTAACGGAGTCAGCAAGGTATGGGAGGGATCTGGTGGTAAAGCTAGTATTTAAAGCAGAGCTTAAATCAGAGCCAAGGTGGGGGGTGGTCAAGTCACAGGGGGTTCTCACCTGTATGCTCACTGGAAGGCTATTTAGGATCAGGGAACAGTAACATAGATATTTATTTAATAAACAAAATATTGGGCAAACAAAGATTTTTTAAGGCTACAAGGGACTATCTCACTCCAGATTTTGTCCACAGTCTCTGGTCGACCCAAACAAAAGGCCACTCATGGGAAAGGGTGCCACACCATCAATGGAGCTGGTGGCATCTTGGCCAGCAGTGCATCAGGGTCCAACTCATGGTGCCAGCTGGAGGTGTTCACAGCTGGGGTGCCTGTAGTAACACCATAGCAGCCCACCAAGGGCGGCTGGACAGCAATGTAGGTAACAGCACTGGGAGGCTGTACCGGATGGACACATAACCAACAGTGGAAAGTGGACAGCTTTCAAAGGTGGCCAAAGGCAGATGCAGTGGCTAGGCTCTGCAAAAGTCTGTGAAGGCTAGAAGGCCTGTGGAGGACTGCAGCTCTCCTGAATCCCACAGAAGTTATCTGCTGGAGTCTTCTTCAGAGGCCATTTGCTGATTCCTTCTCTCTTTAGAGGTAAGTTGCTGAGTTCTCTCTCTGGAGGCTAGGAGCAGAATGAATCCAGGCTGGCTCTTGCTCTGACGTAGGTATCCTCCTTCAAATTCCCCCACTTTACAAACCCTTACAAACCCCACCTAATTGGATTATTTTCAATCTTATGCATCCTAAGCATTGGTGCTAGTTAGCGCTAACTAGCTAGTTAGTAACAGTCAGCTAGTTAGCATCAATCAGCTTATTTCCATTTTTCAGTTTAAATCATTAAATCATTACATGAATGAAAATGAGCTCAAAACTGATTGATCCATTTATGATCCAGGTACCAAATACAAAAGGGGAAAGCCAGGTGCCTGCACAGACTCAACTTACCCTGAGTTTAGGTCTGGTTCACGGCCAGTAGTTCTGAGGGGCCACAGCTGGGGCACCTGGCACCTCTTCATTGGGGCCATATGTAACAATCAAAGGGGTGGGTGGGGAGGGGTGTCCCTGCAGCAGTACTTTTTTTTTGAGTTCTTATACATGCTCACTTAGAAGTCATTCTATTTACTTTCTGTCATTTCTACTTGCAAAAGCCTTCCTTTGTTCAATTAAGCAACTAGAATGCTCTCAAAATCTGGCAGTTATTTACTTATATAAGTTATTTACTGATATAACATGTTTGCTATCTACTAAGCCCTGTGCTGGGGATACCATTTTGAGTAAGATACGGTTTCCATTTTTAAGGCGCTTACTGCCTCATACAGATGTGGAAGTATCACTGTTGAGGAAATTAAAGAAGAATCAGTTTTAGCTTATTTACTTTTTCACCTAAGTCTTGCTTGTAAAATGTATTTAGAAACTCTACTTACATTTGTAGTACCAGCAACTGGGTGCAGAGCAGGCAAGAGGCTGGAGGAACTGAAGTCTGGCAGGCCTCCTAGCCCCCCTCAGGGAATCTGCATTCTGTTCTTTGGGGCTCTTTGTCCTCAGCGAGTGGTCTGCTTGTAGCCTTCCTCAGCCATAGCAGCCATTTTGCCATAATTATTTGTGTGACGCTGCCCTTATATAGCCTCTGCCTCCAGGCTCAGATGTGCCCACTAATACATGCCCACACCACGTTCCAGGTGTTCACCATTAGGCATGAGAACCCCGAGCTCATGCTCCCAGGCACCTCCTGCATTAACACCGCCCAGTCCAAGCAGCAAGTGACAGCCACGGAAGGCCAGCCTGTTAAAGCCTGACCATCTCATTTACCCTACACAACCATTCCTAGTCTGCATACATTCAGAAAACTGAGTAGTATAATCAGAACAGAATGCAGCCTCTGGGTCCAGACTACGTGAGCTAGACTGGCAACTCCACAATCTCAGCTGGGGGATCTTGGGTAAGTAACTCCTTTGTGCTTCAGCTTTTCTTCTATTGTAAAATTAAGGCGAATAAGGCCCCGGCCTGGTGGCGCAGCGGGTTAAAGCTCAGCACTAAGAAGCTAAAGCCACTTCCGCATGAGTTCGATCCTCGCCCACTTCCTCAGTCAGCCTGCTCAGCTCCCCACTCTGTCTCCAGTGAGTCCTCTCACCACCCATGCACCTCTGGCCTGTGCCCCAGTTCTGTATGCATAAATAAATATATCTTTAAAATAAAAATTTAGGTGAATCACATATACTGATGTTTAGAATAGAGGCTGGCATATAATAAGCACTCATTGACTCAATGTTTCTGTAGGACATCAGAAACAGATTAATCTAATTTTGACTTTCAGAGGTTCATTATTTTATAATTGCTAGTTACTAGTCATATAGTATTTTAAAAATGGCTTTCTGATGGTCATATTAACAATTATCTTTTTTGTTAACATTTACAATTATCTTTTTAATAAAGAATTTTCAATTTCTAATACCAAGAATCTGAGAGGAAATGGTTGCAGGGAGGTAAGAGGTATAATTAAGTACAGTAAATTTAAATAAAAATTGGGAGATTATCAAAAAAGATGAAATCTTGCCATTTGTGCTAGGATGGGTAGGAAAGGAGGGTATTATGTTAAGCAAAGTAAGCCAGAGGAGAATGACAAATACTGGGTGATTTCATTTATATGTTGAATGTAAAGAAATAAAGGCTCAGACAAAACTAAACCAAAACAAACCCTAGAAATCTGACTGTAGGGGGCCCTCCCTGGTGGCACAGTGGATTAAAGCCCAACACTGTGAAGCTGGTGTAGCCACTTGGGGGAGTTTGATTCCTGCCCTCAAGGTGGCCCACATGGTGTGGCAGACCTCTCCTGACTCACACACTGCTCCCCTCAGCAGTGTACTTTGTAGATCTGCCTGTTCTGCTCCCCACTCTGACTCTGGTGAATCCTCTTACCACCCCTGCAAATACCACTGGCCTGTACCTCATTTCTGTATGCATAATCTTTTTTTTTTTTAAATAAAAGAATCTGACTGTAGAATTGAGACTATCAGAAACGGAGATGGGGAGCAAACAACTGTGAACCTATAACTTAAATCATATACAGGGTTGTAAACTAATCTTAAATCAATAAAAATGTTATTTAGAAAAAGCCTATATAAGGAAGTACAAGCCTTTATGAGTGAGCCCATGTCTTTGACAGATTTTCCTAAAGTTTAATAAATTGACATATAGTTTTCTCCAACAATAATACATTTATATGTATTTAAACATATATTAAATCCTGTAACAATGATTGTGGTTTTTCTTTAAGCTCATAAAAATCAAGGCAGGTACTTTAGAGTAATCGTTTCTGTCTTCCATTTTAAAATTAAAGTTAAGAATCATAATGGTATGTTTAATCTAAAGCCAAAGAAAATCTGACTTTTATTTATGAACACCTTAACATTTTTGGTTGTATAGCATTTTTTACTTAAGACATTTAATTCTCTAGAATTATCAAGACATACAATGCATGGGTTTATTTCAACTTTATTTAAAATTTTAATTTGAAATGAAATAACGTGACACTGATACATAATACAATCAAAGATGAAATAGTCTAATTCATTTTCCTGGTTTGTTCAAGCTTCCAAGCACCAGTCAAATACCGAAGTCGTATAAAAAGTAGGTCCTTGCCCATTTGTAGCCAGCTCCAAAATGGAACTAATTTTGAACCTGCAATTTAAAAATAATTGCAAATTAACTTTAACTTAGGAGAAATAAATTAGTTGAAAATTGTAATTTAGTAATCAATCTACATCACCTTGATGAGCTTCTCGTCACCTTGATCTCAGTAATATTATGTAAATGTGTAAAGCATTTAATTTTATCTGTATGTTAAAGGTGACTTGGGGGTACCTTTTCATGTTTCACATACCATGTTCAGGGTCACATATTACAGAGTCTCAGTACTACAGAGAAGCAGGCATCCCTCCACACATAATATACATACTGATGAATGAGATAAGAAATTTGAGACAAAACCTGACTTTTAAATACTGTCAAAGACTCTCCAATAGCTAAAATAAATGCCATCTTAGCTAGACTGATGTGGTGTCCACTGGCTGCCAAATGGTAACATGTCAAGCTGAGCTGACAAAAAGAGATTTGCCTCCTTGAGCATGTTTTAAAAACTTATAATCTTTGACTTCATTCCCTGGAATTGCTTTTATCCTGAGTCAGGAATACAGCCTTCCTCCTACCTCCTCAAATGTTACAGGTGATGTAATGGGAATGGTGTGTAGAAAAATCACAGCATTCATCACTGACAATTCTGACTTTAGTCCAAAGCTCGAGCTTCTTCATCTTTTTCTTCCCTTCCCTCCCAGATTAGGTATAACTGACATAATTGAAATATATTGGAAGTGTGCAGTGTGATGATTTGACAGAAATATACACTGTAAAATGATTACCTCAGTGAAGTTAACACAACCACCTTAGTTTTATTTAAATCATAAACAAAAGAATTAACCCATCTTCAAAGTTGAAGTGAGTAGTTTCTCCAAAAACAACAGAACAAACCCTCTTGAAGTGAAATGAAACTTGGGAGAATCTAAATTGTGAAATTTTTAGATGGTCCTACTGTGTCTGGTTGAGGGTTCAGGGAATGCCTAATCTATACCACTGAGTGCTAGTTAATGGGAAAATAATAATTACATGCAAAATAACATATACTATAATACATAGTACAGTCGAAAATTAAGATTATTCCTATGCATGAGTCCACTCTTAATGATTAAAATAAAGCCTATGATCAATCTTATGACAAACTTGTCTAGGCCTCTGTCTTAGGTTATATACAAATATACCAGCTTTATTAAATGTCTGATCACAGTCCATAGTGGATCCCTTTAACTGCTCTTTGCCCTACACCTGCAGATGAATGAGTATCTGTGAGGAGGAGGGTTTAAAGTTTCAGTAGCAGTTTGAACAACAAAGGTTACCATCAAAGCTCTTTGTACACGTTAGTCTTACTCTTTATTATTATCTTCATTCCACAAATGAGGAACTTGAGTTACTTATAGTTTATATAAGGACACAACTACCTCTGTAATGCAACTGATGCTGATGTTAACTTCTCCCCACTTCAGTTTGCCACAGAGTTGATCATTACAATTCTGAGTAGTCCTTTTACCTGCCTCCTGTCCCTGTCTAGGCAGCTATATAAAGATTTATTGTTTCTATAAACTCAATTTGATTTAGCAAGACTCTAAGAGGTTTGAATTCATTCTAGATTTTGTAGGTAGCATAATCTCCAGTTAGCTTTTTTTTTTTTTTTCCTGTTCCTAAATATCTGAGGATACAGAGCAATGTCTTCCTGCAACAAGGACTTTCTAAGAGGGGACCAGCTTATCTGGTGGAGGTGACTCTGAAAGTCTCTAGTTGATTGCTAATTCTTGTTGATGGCCTACACTCTGATTTAATTTTGGACTATTTTAAGGTAAACAAGGTAAAAACTGGAATATTTCAAGTTCCACACAGCCAGAGATGTCTAAGCTTTTCTGAGAAGGAATTATTAAGAACTATGATAGATTTCCATTATTCTAGATCTTAGCGATCTTTATAGTTTTGGGTAGATAGATAGATAGGTAGATAGATACCAGTTGAAAAATGGCTCTCATAGGGCTGTGGGGGTTTGGAGTAAAAACAACTTAACTCCCTTACTTAGCTTTGCATAGTGGTTTGTAGGTATCAGTATCCACCAAGTAATGCAATAATACAATGCCAACCCCCCATTGCCCCCAAAATAACACAAACAACAAAGCTTATCTCAGCCTGTGAATCTCACCTCTACCTCTGGATCACCATAATACTGTCTATAATAACAAGTTTTACTGAATTCCTAGGCAGGGAAGTAGGCCTATGAAAGACTCCAAGAAGAAACTGAAAAAAAATAAACGGCCAGATGGATGGTGGCGGATTAGAAGGCAGTACTTCCTATGGAGCTTGTCTCTGAGTCAAGAGAGCTGACTATGCACTGGTGGGAGAGAGGAAGAACATGAAAGCCAGCTGCCTTGACTGGACAAGTGTATTGTCTGACATCTGCCCCCCAGGCTCTACTTAAGATCAGCTGTAGCATAAGTGATATACTCACCTTCAATTTCAGTCCAGTTGACAGCAATTTCTGCTATTGGAATTTTAAAGAACTGTGCAATGTAAAGCAGTTCCACATCAAACGCCCTGAAACAGAAAATATATTGACATTTATTTTTAAAAAAAACAAAGTGTAGGCCCTCCCTGGTGGCGCAGTGGGTTAAAGCACAGCACTAAGAAGCTTAAGCCACTTCCGCATGAGTTCATCCCCGCCTTTCCTGGAGGTGACCACATGGCGTGGCAGACCCCTCCTGACCCGCCCGCTGCTCCCCTCAGCACTGTACTTTGTAGATCTGCCTGTTCTGCTCCCCACTCTGTCTCTGGTGAGTCCTCTTACCCTCCACATCTCTGGCCTGTACCCCAGTTCTGGATGAATAAATACATAAATCTTAAAAAAAAAAGTGTAATTAAACCTCTACCATTGTGAGTTGTAAAGAAGCTTGCATGGCAGATAAAGTTTATAATGTAAAACTAAGGTCAAATTCACAAAGGTCAAATCAAAGTTTAGAAGCTTCAAGGCAAATAAAAAAAATTAGTTACTGTCTAACACTAATGAGAAATATGGTCTCTTTACTACAACTTAGAAATGCTCAGAGGTAAAAGCAGCCTTTTGGAGCACCAAGAGAAAATTTGATACTGGAATTTTCAAATATGATGGTTTTCAATCCCAGTCTTAACTAGTTCAATATAGAACTGATAGCATTTTCAACAGATTAGAAGAGCTGATAGAAGTCTGAAAAGTTCTAGGAGAGAATATTCTTGATTACTTTAGAATTGCTTATTACATTCTACTACTACAAAAGGATCAAGTTTTGATTTCTAAACATAGCATCATCCTTTTTCTTTCGCCTTTCTTTCTTTCATGCTGTCCTAAACAACAGAGTACTGGAAGCTACTGTGACAGGGAAAAAGCCAAGGTAGAATGAGGCTTAAGTTCTCTTTGGGAATAAATAAATACATATGTAGGAACTAGATATTTTGCCTCCTTCTAACACGTACTGTGTTTAACTAATCTCTAGTCTGAATTCCTATTTCACTCTTCTGCTCCCTATCAAAGGTTTTCTTAATGAACTTCTTAGAGCCTTGGTTTCAGTTAAATCTACTTCACGTAAATTTTCTGAATTTTGTCTAAGAAATCTTGGATTGCTTAAAAAATTTCTCAGTTACTTCCTTTCACTGGCATGAAGTAGCACTACCTGTTAAGACATCTTCATCGTTTTTTAAACATCTCAAATAGCTAGTCCTTTAAATTTTGCTTCATCCTTGAATCACTAAGTTCCTACTTTCTGACTTTTCTGATATACTTCAAACTTTCAGGGTTTAGTTCAAAAATATTATGCAGACAAGAAAATGCCTAAAATCACTTTATTTGATTTCCCTTACATCAGACAACTTGAATTTAGGAGTTTTGCTTTCTTGGGCACAAAACTACCACCATCCATTATACAGCTAGTTTAAATTCCAAGTATTTGGGTAATTCAACATGGACATAATTTTTACAAAAACTTAATGCTTTTTCTTAATCCTAATAAAATATTTACTTAAGATGATCAAGTGATCAACAGAGGGTAGATACTTTATTTCAAAAGAACTGTGTATAACTGTTAACTAGAATTGTGACACATGAAGGAAGAAAATAATTAGAGCAATAAGCCTGATGTTTAACTCTTAATTCTCCCTTAACAGAAAACTACAACATTATCTAATGAGCTTTAGTTCTAACGATACTAAATAACCTGAACAAGATTATTAAATATTTTTCTAAGGATGTCAGTGTATAGTTAGTAACTTATCAAAAACAATTTAAGACATGCCACAAGAAAGAAGGATGAATGGAAATATGCGGGAGAAAAAACGCAATGATTGATTAAATTAAAATTACCTAAAATAATTTTATATTAAAAACACTGAAAGAGCTATTCATTTTTTAAATTTTACTTTTATCTTTCCTTAAACACTTTGGAAGATATGAAGATTTTTTTTTTTTAAATCACAACTCACATCATATCATAAGATCAATCTGTTACCAAAGTCAACCTTTTAAAACAATTTGACTAAAATACCAAGTACTTCTGGGTGGAATCCTGTGCTGTTACAGAGAACCAGTACGGGTCATTTTCCAATTAAGGTGCTCTTATGCCCTGAGCAAACTGGGGGAGGGCAGAGCCACATGTTTCCCTTTGCTGCTCAGCCCCTGGTATGGCTGTTATCTCACAGATAAATACTTGAAGAACAAAGACTATGTTGAAATTTTCTTAAACACAGCAGACACATATGTACCCTACTATTCCCTCCTTAAGCCCCACTACAATTAAAACAATGATGATGTTATAAACACACAAGAACAAGGAGGAGGCCATAGTAATAAAAACTGGAAGCTGAAAAGTAGGTGGACAAATGGTAACTAAGGAAAGTAGACAATAGCAGTGGAAAAGCATAGGGCCAGACTAATAAGTGCCACAGAACCCCCTAAAGACACAGGTATCAGAGGCCTCAAATTATCTCTTTATGTGGGGGCACAGGTGGGGCTGTAAGGAAGGCTGACTGTATATTACTTAAGATTTTCTTATCCTTCAGTTAACTGGACAAATACTGGAGCCGGTCTGTATCTCCTAGGCAGGAGACTGAAGGATCCCACTCTGGTGAAAATGACCAGTTTTGACTTATGGTCCCACTAGTTTAATCTGTAATGAATTCTCTGTTGATCAGACACTTCTGATGAGCTTTTCATACCATACTGGACATCTGAGGATAGATTTCACTAAAAACAAAGAAACAAACAAAAAAACTGAAGCAACAGAAAACCTAGGGGAAGAAAAACAAACAAAAAAACACCCAAGTTTTATTTATTTATGCATATAAGAGCCGGGGTATCTAGAGATGCAGGTAGGTGAGAGGATTTACCAAAGATAGAGTGGGGAGCAGAACACATGTTCTGAGATCTACTCAAATACACTGCTGAGGGAAGCAACAAGTGAGACAGGAGAGGTCTGCTGCACCATGTGGGTTAGCTCCCTTGCCTGCCAGGGACTGAACTTGTTGAACTTGTACTGCAGAGGCTTGCTAGCACTGTCTTTAACCCCTGTACCACCCATGATGCCCCATCAATTTTTTTTTTAAGATTTATTTATTTATACATACAGAACTGGTATATAGGCCAGAGGTGCAGGGGTGGTGAAGGGATTCACTAGAGACCAAGTGGGGTACAGAGCAGGCTGACTGACGAAGTACACTGCTGAGGGGAGCAGCGGGCGGGTCAGGAGAGGTCTGCCACACCAAGTGGATCACCTCTGGGGCAAGCGGGGATCGAACTCATGCTGAAGTGGCTTTAGCTTCTTCGTGCTGTGCTTTAACCTGCTGTGCCACCAGGGAGAGCACAAGCTTCCATCAAGTTTTAAATGAAGCATCAGAAGAGGTAGTGGAAGATACTGTAATCGTGAAACACAACAAATTTGTAAGAAATGGACCTAGCAACCAAGAGTTGAAGTAAATTAAAATCTTGAGAGTAAAAATGAAAGTTTAAAAGTGAGGAAGTCTCCTTAGAGGAAGAAAAATAGAAGAGGAGAGATTATAGGATTATGAGATCTATGTCTGTTCTATAAGAGAGAAGAGAGAAAGCAGAGAGGAGACTGTCAAATGAATGATTAAAGGCTATTTCTCAGAATTAAGATTTAGAGGGTCTATTTACTACTTAATAAAATACATAAAGTAGGGTCACAAGAAGCCATCGAATTCTTATGTTTCAAAACACTATGGACAAAATATTTCCAAAGGGGTAAGGACAACATGCTTTAGACAAAGAATCAAGATTCTAATTGTTGACAAAACTGGAATTCTCCACAGAAACACTCCATGCCAAAGACAACAGAACAATGCTTTCAAAATCTTGAGGAAATATGATTTCCAACCTAAACAGTTTTTCCAACTATCAGAGAAGAGTAAGGATAAAATAAAGATAATATTCAATATAATCTCTCCAAGTTTCTTGTATTTGTAGGAAATTAGCAGATGTGCTCTCATAAAACAGAGGGGAAAACCAAAGAAAAGGCGATATGGAGGTCAGGAGCTGTGGAGCAGGCCAGAGAACAACTAGAACATGAGCTGATGAAACTCTAAGAGCAGAGATGCAACTGATGCATTATCTGATGTGTCAGAACATGTTGAGCAAGAATTTGCATTCCTGACAGAGTCTGAGCATGAATACTTTCCTTTATCCACAGTTAAGTAATGCACACAAAAAATTCCAGATATTTATTATCTTCAGAAAAACAAAAAGTACTGCAAAGAAATGTAATGCAATCATTGCACTCTGGCTCAAAAGTGAATTATCTTTATATAGCTATAACAATCAATACTGATTTAACCAAAATTATTTTAAAACTATATTAGGAGGATAAGTATGGAGTGTATACAGGAGTTTAAGATAAGTCAGTATACTTATTTACTTATTTTCTATTTTGGAAAGTAATATCTTAACTTGAAATATAATGCAGACATGTTATTTTGACTATCAAAGCAAATATACAAAGAAAGAATAAAGAGTTGAAAATGGCTGTTGCTAGGGTGTAGGATTCGGGGTGAAATGGGGATGAAGGGAAGATGGGGCAATGAAAAAACAACTTTTTTCTGCTGTTGTTGTTATAAACCTGTATAGAACTGACTTCGTCATACATATGTATAATTTAAAAAAATAATTATTATTAGAGAAAGTACTGTTCAAAGAATTCCTTTTAGAAATTACTCATAAATTGGGTCATATTTTACCTTAAAAATAGATGAAAAGAATTTAGGTAAGGGACAATTCAGAGAATAAAGATTTATATGTACATATTTAATATTACCCATAGTCAAGCCTGCAATTTTGAATCAAAAAGATGCTTATAGTCTTTTAACTTCAGCTATACTTGATATTTTTAAATACCTAGTATTTCTGCTTGATTTGGATTTCCCTGAAAGTTATGGGAAAATTTTCAATGAGTCTTTAGAAGTAATCCTTAAAAAGCAAACAAACAAACAAACAAACAAAGAACAAAACTAGTCACAGGAAATATTATGTAGAAATAAGGAACAGGAAGTTGGTTTCTATAAGAAAGCACTGCATACAAAAAAAAATCTCTCTTGATTTACGATACAGGAACAGAGATGTTTAAATAAAAATAATTGATAAACACTACCGTGGTTAAGGGTATACTGCTAATCAAGATGACACAGGCATATTTTGTGGTTCCTCTTTAAAGACACAAAATAAACATATTGGACTCTAAGTAGAAAATGTGAGAGGGGCCTCCCTGGTGAGAGGAGGCGCTGAGAAGCCAAAGCCACCTCCGCATGAGTTCGATTCCCGTGTGCCCCGGAGGTGACCACATGGTGTGGCAGACCTCTCCTGGCCGGCTCGCTGCTCCCCCTAGCAATGTACTTCGTCGATCTGCCTGTTCTGCTCCCCACTCTATCTCTGGTGAAGCGTCTCGCCGCTCCTGAGCCTCTGGCCTGTACCCCAGTTCTGTATGCACAAATAAATAAATCTTTTAAAAAAAAAAAGAAAATGTGAGAGGTTAAAATTTTAAGTCATGTCAACAATATATCAAGAAAATCCAAATGATTAATTAAAAAGGCACATACAAGAACATACAATTTAAAAAACAAACAAACAAAAAAAACACCAAAACCCAAGTCCCATAAAATCCTAGAATTGTGCTGTCCATTAGGGTAGCCACTCGTTACAGATTGCTACTGGGCACTAACTAAAGCCAATCTGAGGTGAGACGTGATCTACTCTAAAGATATGGTTTGTAGTAAGAAATGTAAAACTTCTCAGTTTTCTTCATACTGAGCACATGTTGAAATTTTTATATATTGTTAAATATATAAAATATATTAACAGTATATTAATATCAACACATTATTAAACTTTTTTTATTTTTGCAATGTGGCAACTAGAAAATTTACATTACATATAAAGCTGGAAATTGTGTCTTATATATTTCTAATGGACAATGTTGCTCTAGAGCAATCCTAACAGCGATTCATGATTTTAAGTTATCATTGCTCCCATAGTATTTATCCTAATCCTAATTTCTAAATAATTCCTTTTAAACTACCTTAGTTCTAGATCTGACAACTGACTGAAGAAATATCTAATGTAGGAGGGATTTATTTCTATAGTGGCTACTCATTAGACTCTTTGATTGCAGAGTTTATTAACTATCAGTATACTTTGTTTTTCAATATAACAGAAAGAGGTGTCTGAATCTGAGGACCAAGCATACATTAATTAGAATTTTTTAATCTAGGAAAAATGATCTAAAAAGATGTTTAAATAATAATTTAAATTCTGAAAATATAGCTTCTTTAATTGGGGATGGTGGTGGTGGTTAATGACATGTAGGGAAATAACAGATCTTTACAAGTAGATACACCAAATTGGGCACGATTACAAAAAAACACAAACACCTACTAGATTATGCAGATTCCTACCACAAACAGAATTCATACAAGCCCCATGGGTGGGTAACACTAAAAATTAATCCTTTGAACAATATTTATTGAGCATCTACTATGTACCAGGCCATCCAAATATATTAGTAAGCAAAATCAGATAGGTCTTACTCATGGGAAACTTAGATTTTAATAGGGAAAAAGGAAATATCACACAACTAAGAAAAATGAAGGTAATGCTGTATCTGAAGGAAAGAAGCAATAGTGGGAGGGAAGTGAGAAAGGAGGAATCCAGCCATAGAGACACATTGGGCCAGCTGTGCAGGACTTTGCAAGGCCTCAGAAAGGCACATAAGGTGATGGAAAGCCACGGGAGGATTTTAAGCAGGAGAGGTACTTTTGACTGACTATTCTCAATTTTTGAAAAGATCCCTTACAGTAACATGGTAGTCTGGGAAATGATGATGTCCTGGAGGGTGATGGTAAAGACTGAGAGGGAAGAAGAGATGTAAGAGCTAACTAAAATCAATATGCCTTGATCATGGACTGCATATATGAGAGTGTCAGGTTGACTCTGAGATGTCTAGCTTCTGTGTGACAGTGCTATTCACTAACAGGTAAAGCACTGAGGCAGGAGTGGGCTAAAGATATGCTGAGGGAAAAGAATATTTCAAGAGTGAACTCAGAAATATGGAAAGCTGGTGATGGATTAAGTAAATGAGTAGACATATTAAATCTGACCACTGGGTTTAATGACATGGGGCTAACTAGATGCTTAGATGGAAGGATGGAGAAAAGCTGTATTAAGGTGAGATGATGAGTGAATGGGAAATAAGAAAATACAGATGGTGAATAGAGACCTTTTTTTAAGAAAAGGCTGGCTGCAAAAGGAATAAAGGCTACAGCCGGAGGGGTAATGATGCATGCAAGGTCAATACAGATTTTTTTTTTTTTTGCAAGGACAATTTAAACTTGTTTTATAAAAGATGAAAAAGATGTAGTTGAGTGGAAAAGGCTGAATATATAAGACAAGAACTAAGTGATCAGGGTTAGGTTCTTGAGAATGTAAAAGTGGATGCAGTGGTTTAAAGACTGATCTAAAGCAGGAAGAGAAGTACGCCTGTTAAATGAGAGAGAAGAGAAAATGGGTCTTTTTTTTGCTTTGATATTTCTGAGCCTTTTCTTTTTCTTCAAGAAAAGGTAAGCTTAAGGTAACAGGATGTTTTCACACTTCTCAATATTTACTACGTACAAGGTAGTACTACGTACACCATATGTTGGGTTAGAGTATGAGATCTAATTGAGTAAAAGATAAAGGTCCAGATTAAGTTTACATAAAAGTGTCAATTTTGTTTAAGATGGATAGTTATTATGAGAATACAGTACCATTTCTTATTACCTGAAATAACATCTGTGTAATAAGATACACCAGACACATCCTGGTTAGGAACCTACCATCGTTCAATGTGCAGAGATGAAAACGTCCGTGAAGCTGCTTCTCGGGTTAATAATTTGAACCCACACTGTGTGTCCCTGATTCCTTTGACACAAAGGAACCACACCAGAAAGTGGAACCCATACATGAGAAGAGTACGGAAGTAAGAACGCTGAAACAAAGACAAAATATAAATGACTTCTCCATTTATCTATGAAGGAGACACTGCAAACATCTGGCTGTAGATGG
Organism: Condylura cristata; assembly: GCF_000260355.1. Taxonomy (NCBI): domain Eukaryota; kingdom Metazoa; phylum Chordata; class Mammalia; order Eulipotyphla; family Talpidae; genus Condylura; species Condylura cristata. The sequence continues at coordinate 47,791,370 of NW_004567111.1, forward strand.
CAGTATTTCAATATTTAATCGACTGGTTGAGCTTATATACAAATACCACTGTCCCATTAGTTCCACTGGCACAGTAAATTAATAGGAATCCAGAGGATGGCTAGTGCTTAGCGCAGGGCACAGGCTCTAGGGAAGCAATTACTTCCTGGAGGTTAAGTCAGGGAAGAATCACAACAACTGTGGGAGGTCAGGGCCTCAATCTACTAACAGAAGTTTACCAAAGATATGTCAGATAGTTGATTAAATATGTTAAATGAGTGAGTTAATAATTTGGATATTAAATTTGAACAGCTTTTTAAACCTATTTGAGGATCACTACCTTTATTAATAATTATATTAGTAGCTGTTAGGACATAATGTTCCATTATTCATTAAGCACTGCAAACTCTAAAAGATAAAATAGCAATCATTGTATTCAAGACTTTCAAACTTAGGATTTAAAAAGACTCTTAGAGCATTCTAAATTAAGGTAGTAGGTCCATACAATGATATATTGCATATACAAATAAACCATCCACTAGGTGTTTGGAGAATATTTAATATCCCTACTATAAAATCAAGGTGGCTTCCTCCCTTTGGTTTTTGTTTTTCATAATTATAATCTTTAGTACAATTCTTCATTCACTTCAGTTTTTCTATCATCATCAAACAGAACCATGACCTAACAGTGATAATGTGACGTAGTAGAAAAAGCCACTTACCTGAGAAGACCTATATTTAAATCCTGGTTTTATTAATAATTAACAGGATGACCTTGGGCAAGTTATTTCAACTAAGTCTCACTTTCCTAATCTATAATATGGGAATGAAAATGCCTACCTTGCAAACTTATTTTAAGGATTAAATGAGACAACATTAAAGTCTTTAGCAAAGTGTTTGGCACAGGTAGTAACAGGACTTCAATAAATGTTTTTCAAAAAGGAAGAGCACTTGAAAGCTGACTTTGACCTCCTGCCACAATTTTACTTGTGTATTAAATAGGGCAGGAAGGGAAGGAAGACTAAAACAAAATACTTATTCATGAGGCATGTAAAACATACGTTTAAAAAGGATCTAGTAATTCTCATTTATAACCTGAAATCATTATAGTCATGCCTTGATGTAAATATATCTTACCTCACTAAGTAGATAGGGCAAAAACCTCATCTTTAAATACTTTGAGAAACGTACAACAGCTTGCTCAGGGCCTTCCATATAAAATATTTCCAATAAATACTTGTTAACTGATTAAACCTCCAAAAGGTCATTTATGCTTAGAAAAGGAACAAATAGAAAATGAAAGATAGAAAAAATAAAAATTAAAAGGTAGAAAAATTATACCTATAAACTGTTCTCCTTGAATGATTTTTAATGTGATTTAGGTGAGTTTATTGCTTACAAAACCAAAATATTCATGACTGTTTTTGCTTGGATGTTAATGAAGTATTTTGTTGCTCTTAGGATAATTGCTATTTTTAAAAACCAGAAATGCGGACTTCACATGAAAACTAACGTATGATTTCTATTAACAAAATAAAAGACAAATAAGGGGATCTGTAAATATTAAAACCTGGCAAAATACCTTACAATTTAGAAAATATTTAAAAATAAAGGATCGATTTATTTAATTGTAGCGAACAAGGTCATAGAGTAAAATCATATATATTTCTGAAATGGACCTTTGAAAACATAAAGGAAAATTTTCAGTAATGGGTAATTTCAGTATCTTAACATAAGGTCAAAGAAGCAAATAGTTGTCACAGAATCTAAAGACATTAAGCATTACTTTGAATTTTTTTTTAAATGACAAATCAAGAAAACCCAGACAATATAAACATTACTATTGCAACTGTTAAACAGAAGACATGGGAATATGAATACATTTGAGGATGCAAAAGAACTCCATACGTGCTGTATCATGTTTTAGGTTCCAAAAAGGTAGTAGAACAGACGGTAGGATCAACTGAGGATATGTGTAGATGTATTTAGGAAAGATACGTCTGCAAACTATTGAAGTTGCCTTTCTCTATCAAGGTTAATTCCTTTGTAGTTTTCTGTCTACCGATTTATCACCATGCAAAGGTTTATATAACCTATAGGATACATACAAAACACCTGAGTGGCTCAGAAATGGGAGGCCATACTATAGTTTCTTAGGTATGTGGCAAATGAATGTTTTCACTCTTGACAATAAGCTAATACAAGACTTGCATTGGATTTACGAGAACCATCGGAGTTGAAGCCTACTGCAGAGCGGCTATATATCACACCTGAGGTAGAAAACTGCTGACCTCCAACTCAGGAGAAAACTTTACTCTTCTTTTTGAGTAACAAACAGTGTTGTGGGGTACAAAAGCACTAATCAAACACCAGGTTTTAGATCTGGAGGAATGGATGGATGGACCATGAGGTAAATGATAAATATCCTCAGATAGATCCCTTGATGTTTGTCTAAAAGTATCAGTAGGTAAAAGAAAATTTAGACAATTATACAGTCTCATTTAATTACTATTCCTAAGAAAAATCAGTTTTCAAGTAATGGAAGTTCCAAGTGAAAAGAACTGAAACCACTGAAAACACGATTAAAACCTTAAAGTCCCAACTTTCTCTGCCTAGACTGCTTCAATAATTTCCTAATTAGTCTTGTGGTTTCTATTTTTCCAACTTTTTCTTCCTTTAGCAAGTATTCCTTCTTTCTTCTAAAATACTTATTTTTTAAAAAAAAATTCACAAAGTCATTAAAATTAACATCAGTCTATTTTCCTTTTTTTTTTGCAAAGGTATTTCTACACAAGTAACTATATTGCATTTATAATATCATTTTTTTCCCCCATGCAAACTAATATATTAGATATTTTCCCATATGATTATATAGCCTCCACTACTATGTTTTACTTGTTGTGTGATATTTCATTTGGGGTAAATATTTATATTTTCTAGTGTTGGAATTTAGCATTTTATAGATTTTAATATTTTATAATTACACAATGTGAACAGCTTTGATATGCATTTTCTTTTTCCTTATCCCTGATGTATAAGTAAACTGATGAAGTTGGACTATCTACTCTTTAAATTTCCTTTCAATTTTAAATTTCTAGGTATATGATGTTAGCATTTATTCCAATATTCTGTATCACTTTATCAAAACCAATGAGAATTGACAGAGATACAGAATATTGGAATAAATGCTAAAGATGTTAAAATAATTAACTGTAAGAAAAAAAGGAGAGACAAGAGTTCCACACTTGAACATAATCATCAAGAGGCTTTATGACACTAACAGTTTGCCCAGAAAAATTACAATTTCTCTCAGAATCTTTGAGACGCCTCACCTTCATTCTGCTAGTTCTCAAACCTTTGTATGCATAAAGGTATGAGAAAATGGTTAAATATGCTAGATTTCTGGCACCACTTACAGTGTCTGGTTCAGTGTCAGGGTTAGCTTAAGAATATGACTAAATTATATCTCCTCAGATAATATGACCTTGCATTGAAAAATTCTTGTTTTTATTATTTACTTCAATTGAACTGACCAATTCTTTGACTGAACTGACTTTTAGTAGAGACCATTGACAATGTAAAAGGTAATTACTGGGTTGGTATACCAGACCTATATTTTTAAGTGAAAAGTAACTAAAAAGCAATGCACACTACAGGGATGGCACATGGGTGATTTGGTGATGGGAAACCCAAGGGAACTGCAACTGAGATGGAAAAATGCACAAAAATATGTAAAAATAAACTTATAAAATAAAAAAAATGCACAGAATAATTACTTAATCTAGCCTTTTTTGACTAGCCTACAAATTATAAAATGAATTTGCTGCCTTTAGTGAATTATTTTATACTCTCATTAGGACAGTCACAGTCTGTCAAATTATCAGGCTTAGTGGTGTGTTTTTTGAGAGAAATAGTTTTTTTAAAAATTAAATTTTGACTGAAACTCAAAATATAGCATTTATGTGTGAAACTTAAAGGCAAGTTGGCTGGGTAAAAAAATGAAATAAAAAAGAGCTACTTGTGTCCTAAAGCAAAGTGAAGTAAGTCTACATTCTTCTTGCATATTCATTAGTAAATCATTTACTAAATGAGCCAATTTTTCAAAAACTTTCCAAAATTAAAAAAAAATGTTCTTTTCTCTTGAAAGGATTTCCATTTTTATGAGAACAAACATGAACACTTATTTTTTGCTAATGTATATGTGAAAAAGGAAAAAAAAAAGCCCTGGTAACTCATCCTATTAATGAAAGCCTCACCTGAGCAACTGATTCTTTTTCCAAGTGAGCTCGAGATCCACATGCAATAGCCATTTGATCCTGAAGGGAAAAAAGTATATTTCAATTTTATGAATCATTATTAAAAATATTTATTTTCAAAGAGATGTTTAGTAATTTTTTTTAAAGTAACTAAAGATTTTTAAAGGTTTACTGAAGAATTCAGAAGAAGTCTAATCATATTTACTGAGATCATACTTCAGGGCTAAAGTTAAGGGTCATTTATGTCCTCAAGAATCATATATTTTTTTTTTTAAAGATTTATTTATTCGTACAGAACTGGGCTACAGGCCAGAGATGCGGAGGGTGAGAGGATTCACCAGAGACAGAGTAGGGAGCAGAACAGGCAGGTCTAGGAAGCACACTGCTGAGGGGAGCAGCGGGCAGGTCAGGAGAGGTCTGCCACACCATGTGGTCACCTCCGGGGCAAGCGGGATCGAACTCATGCGGAAGTGGCTTAAGCTTCTTTGTGCTGTGCTTTAACCCGCTGCGCCACCAGGGAGGGCCAAGAATCATATTTTTAAATGATTTTCTGATTGAAAACACTATCAATATAACTATGCAAATTAGTAGTATAAGTCTAATTTTGTACATGGTTGTTTTACATTACTCATTACATTCTTCATAATCCAAGAGTATCTATTGAGCAACTAGTACAAACAATAAGAATTAAAAAGATGTCTGGCACTAAAGGGATATTTGTAATACTAATAACTAATACTAATAACATGTACAAACAATAAAGAAAATATACAATGGAAGTAAAGACAGCACTTAGAACACGAATACAAAAGGGGTATTTAGAAAAAAGCCTTTACAAGAAATATAATAAGGCCTAAAGAAAGGAAATAAAAACATGCTTCCAAGGGAAGCAAAATGCTACCTACATAAACCTGCAAACGAAAGCGTAAAACCGTAAAAAAAATAAAAAAAAGATTTTTAATGTAGTCAGATAAGCTGGTTTGAGAGTTATAAAGAATCAAGAAGAGCCAGGTAAATTTTAAGAGTAAGAGAGGATTATTCCCAGAGCATTAACAAAGCTATTAAGAAGCTACAGTAATTAAACTAACATACAAGAATGTTAAATAGATAACATCCAAGAACCAGAATGGAAAGACCAGAAACACACATAATCAGAAAAACATGGATACAGAGGATATGATAAAGATGACATTTTAAGTTGGTGAGAAAAAAATGAACTAATAAATGCTGTGGGATATCTTGATAGGCATCTGGAAACTAAATTAAATTGGACTTCAACCTCATAGTGAATACTAGTGTATAGTCCACATTTATTGAAGATTTAGGTGTAAAAAATAGCAGAAATAATTTTAAAATGATTTTAAGGAAGACATACATAAATCATAAAAATCAGATCAATTTTATAAAAAAAAAGTGTGGCAAACAACAAAAATCCAACCATACTCAAAATTAAAAACAATAAATATACAAATCAAAAGACACATAAATTGGGAGGAAATATTTTAATTTATATTATAGACAAAGGCTAGTTTCCAAAATGCTTCTACAATTTGTTATAAAAGTCCTCAATTTAGTTTTCCAACTCAGTTGGAAAAGAGACAAAGGTTATGAACAGACTTCATAAACAAGGAAGTAGAAAGATCTCTTAAAAAATGGAAAACATCCTCAAGCGTTCATACTAAAAGTAATACAAATAATATCTACCAGTTTTTATTATATTTTGCCTACAAACTCTTGGTGGATGGCAATTTGAAATCCATTATCAAAATTACTAATGTGTATATAATTTAACGTAATTCCACATCATAGAATTCTCTCCATAAACCTGCATGTGTAAAAAATGACTCATTCAAATTAAGCAATCCAGTAGAGTTTGAAAAAGCAAATGTGTACTTCTATCAACAGGATCAAGCTGGGAAAGAATGAGGAAGCATTTTGATAAGTATAGTTTTCATAATATACTGGTAAGTAGAAACAAGAGAATAATTATAGTGTGTTTATAATTTTACATTTTAAATAAATACACATGTACATCTTCCAGGTAAATATCCAAGAAAAGAATGACAAGAAATGAATTACATAGTTACTTATGTAACTATGACTGAGAAATAAAGAGCTGAGCTAGTATTACTATATATTTTCTTGCACCATTTGAATTTTGAACTATTTACAACAAAATAAAAGTATTCATTGTTTGAAAAAAGTCAAACCTATAAATTTACACATATAAGATACTTTTCATAAAAAGAAAGCTTTATCATAAAATGAAATGTCACACATAGTATCTTTATCTAAAAGTAGCCACTGATAACATTTTATATTTTTCTTGTGTTTTGCCCTCTAAATTTAAAAACCATACATGAAATTTGCTCACGTATTATATGCACTTTCCCATTTAAAAGAACCCAAAAATGTCTTATATTTAAGTTCATTGTTATTGAAATTTTTATGATGGGCATTTTACAACATATACAAATGAAGAGAAAAGTCAAATAAGTCCCATCTATCCATTACCTGGATCCTACAAATATCAACATAAGGCCAAGTCTGCTTCCTCTAAAGAAACTCACCCACTCATCATCCCACACATCCTGGGACTATTTTGAACTAAATTCTAACTATCATATAATATAAATTGATATATATTTCAATAACAACGTCATCATAAAGTATTAATAACTCCTTACTATCAGACATATAGTAAAGTTTTCAAATTATTATCCAAATGATTTCATGAATTCTCTTAGTTTATTTGTATCAAGAGCCAAGTAAAATTCATACAAATTGGTTGATATTTCCTTTATCCATACTTTTAATTTTTGGGGGGCTAATTTATTTGTATAGGAAAATACCTAATTTTTCTGTAGAGTTTTCTAGGTTTTGAATTTTTTGTTGATTAAATCTCCCTGGTGACATTCAACATATTCCTCCATTCCCAACATTTTCTGAAAACTAGTTAAGAGCTGGAAGCTTAATAAGATTTAGGTATATTTTTTAAAAACCTGTTAGAGTAATCTTACAAGTCTGTTTTTTGCTGTGTCAGTTTTAAGGGTCATATAATGTTTCATCACATAGAATGACCATATTTTGACTATGCACTAGCCATTTCCAAATTCCATGTTAAAAAGGTGCCTAAAATATCATCTTTGAATTCAAAATTAACTGTATTTTGTATTCCTTTCTTTGAAAAAATGAAATAAAATATAGAAAAAGTTACTCAATGAAATTTTGGTCAACAGAGCACAAATGTGATAGTGATTTCAGTAGGCTAGGCCATACAGCCTAGGTGTGTAGTACTATACCATTTAGATTTGTACCTGGAGGTACATATGATCCTACAATGATGAAATATCTTAATGACTCACTTGTCAGAATGTTTTACCACTGTTAAGTGATGCATGATTTAGATACTAAGTTAAAAGTATGAATGCTGTTAATTTTTAAGGGCTAAATTATCCTTACCCATACTCACTAATAACCACTATTTCATCAAATTCTTGACAGCTCTAATTATTTTAAATTTGTTAATGTGATAAGAGGAAAATAATAACCACATGTGATCTAATTTCCTTTAAAAATATAAAATGGTAAAGTTAGGGAGAACTTTTATTGGCTTTGTGAAAATTATTAAATACTTTGCTAATTATTCAGTAATAAGTATAATTTCTGCCTTTCTTTTACTGGAAGAGGTACTTTGCTCAGGAAGGAGAAAAAAGCTTTTTTGAAAGTTTTCTTTCTTAAAGAACCACTTTACAGTTTCAGACAGTACCTGGTAAGTAGTTTTATCTCTGTATCTAAAAAGAACAGCAAGATCCCGAGCAAGAGAAAAAAAAACAGTGTCCTTCTACTTCCCAGAGACTTTGAGTTGTTAAAGCATCATCCAATTAAACTAAAAACAAGTCAAAACCAAAAGCTTTCATGAAATCATTTTCTTTTAAACATTTTTCAGAGTAGCTGAATTTCTTATGGTTTTTAAAGAGTTTATCTATTGCTATGAGAGTGGTTGTTTTTAAAAATAATATTTTTATGAAGGGAAAATTGATTCATAACACTGTGCATGTGTCAGAAATATAGACGCCTACCTCTTCAGGTTTAAAAGGTGATACAGTATTGCCTTCTAGAAAGAAAGGCATAGTCAGAGTACATCTTTCCCAATACTATCTCAGTTAAGTATTTCTCACAGTTCATTAGAGATGGAATTCCTTCTCTATAGTCCCTCAAAAGCAATATAAGTTCATTGTTGAAAACAAATAATGAAACTGAAATAAAAACAGATATTTGAAAAGATATTCATAATCCAGAGACAACTGATTAAAAATATTATTTTATAGATAACTGGGTATCTATATCTATACATATAAATATCCAGATGCTAAAATTTTTTCACTTATGTTTAATGAATAATCATCTTAAATATTAATGAATTTAACCAGTATAATTTAATATTGGACATAAAAATTGTTTCTGTCCTTTCCTCTTATAAAAAAAAACTACTATCTATAAAAAAACAAACAAAAAGTGATCCACAAAACTTGTAATATTTATTCTCTAGCCCTTTACAGAAGAAGTTTGCTGCTTCCTGTTCTAAGAGTATTCACTTTCAAATTAGGTTTGCTGCCATTTAAAACCTACGCTCACAGGCATCTCTTGTCCTTCAAAGCTCTGGGAAAAACATTTTGCAGTGTGCTGAAACAGACTCTCCAAAATGTCTACCTCCTTTTACATTTCCAAGATTGCCTTTTAAATTTTTCTATTTTCCCATGTTTTGATATTCACAAAGATCTCAATCAAATGCAATGCAACTTTCTGATCTCTAAAATAAATAATTTGGTGGCCTAAGGGATCTTGGAAGCCTGGTCATCTACCTATATATTCAGAGGGAGAAACAACTACACTAGGCTTTTAGATACGACATGCTCCATATACCCTCATTAAGAGGGAAGCAATAATTGTCACATTCTCTTAAGAACAACCAAACTCTGTATTCAGATAGGAAAAGCTGTAACAAAAAAAACAGAAAACTGGACTTGGCCAAGGATTACTACATTATAGTTCCCTATCTTTTTTCTTATTTTTTTTTAAAGATTAAAAAAATATTTATTTATGCATATAAGAACTGGGGATAAGGCCTGAGGTGGGATTGTGTGGGTAAGAGAGAGAGGATTCACCAGAGACAAAGTGGCAAGCAAAACAGACAGATGTACAGAAACATACTGCTGAGGGGAGCAGCAGGTGACACAGAGGGTCTGCCGTGACACTGTTGGGTAATCTCCCTGGCCAGGGATTGAATTTATACTGAGGTGGCTGCTGATAGTTTGATAGTGCTGAGACTTGAATCCTTACGCCATCAGGGAGGCTAGTTTTTCTTAATGGGATTTTACTCCACATCCCTTTCTTACTGGTTACCTTTAATCATTTGAGGACTTAAAACTCCCAAAGTAAACTTTCAAAAACTTTCTAAATGAGAATTTAAGATCCAAGTAATGGCTGACAAATTCTTCTATTGTTGAGTAGGGATTTCTTATTTTATTTCATATTATTAAACCATATATTTAGTTTAGAAAAATTAATATAAAACTAAGAGAATAGAACCAAAAGAGAACACTGGTTAGTAAACCAAAAACCCAGAAGCAAAGCTTTATATTTTAAAAGACTACAAACAGAATATAAGTGTAAATTTTGTGTCATATAAATCTCTACGTACATTATGTACATTTATAGTGCTGTGCTTTAACCCCTTGCACCCCAGGGAGGCACACATTATGTGCATTTAATCTAAATCCTTAAGAGTATCTTCAGAGGAGGAATTGTAAGCAATTCTAGTTCATTATGTAAGAATAATCAGAACCAGAACGTGTGACTTGGTTTCTTTAAGAGGAAATACAAATAAGAAATAGTAGCAAGTATCTTTTTGTTTCAATTAAGAATAAAATTAGCTGAAAAGAAAAAAAAAAGCATTAGAAGATACTGAAGAATATACTTGAGAATATACTTGAGAGCCTTTCAAAAACCAAACTGTAAAAGATACTTAGTTGACTACTGCCACCTAGTGCATCAGTCAGGTACTCATTACAGACTATGACTTGTCTATATTCTGAAATTCATGTTCCTGTTTCATTGTTTTCAAAACCATTCTAGTCAACTTTCATTAGGGCTTAAGGAAATATATGCAAGGCATAAAATTTGTGACTTAAATGAATTCAAAAAGTAATAGCAATTGCATTAATAATAGAATAAGACCTTTACATGGCAAGAAACTAAACTCTAACAAGATAATGTTTAACAGGAATAGTCACGCCTCTATTGTTAAACAAGCCAAAAGTAAACACAAAAAACCCAACCACTGTACCAATAAGGAGGGTGATACAAAATTCAATTGCAACTCATATGGAAAAGACTTATGTGCAGTAATAAATAATACAAGGTTGTAACTAGTTCTAATTCAACTTAGGTATTTTTAGTGGAAAATAATCAAGATGGCAAGAAATATATGTTGTTTTTACTGACAGTGTAAAATAGAGAAGACCCATGGAAAACAACTTTAACTCTGAAAGACTGTCACAAAGAAGCAGAACTAGATTGTTTTATCTAGGCACAAAAACAGAACTAAGGAAGGTGATAAAAAGAAAACAAATTTGTGTTTAATACAAACAGGGGTTTGTAATGGAGGTAGAATCAGTTATAAAAAGTTTCCAATATTAGTGATTAGACCAGAGTCTGCACACTGCAGAGCATAATCCAAATCTGACCTGTTGCTTTTTTAAATAAAATTTCATTGGAACACAGGGCATGGTCACTCATTTATATATTTATTGTCTATATCTTTTTTTGTGCTATAACCAGAGTTGAGTAGTTGTAACAGATTATATGGCTTTAGAGCTGAAAATACTTACTATAGTCCACAAAAAAAGCCTATCAGCACTTGAATTAGGGTATTAAACACAATCCTTCTAACTCTTCTATTCATGCTGGCCTCAAAATATCACTTTCCTGAGAGCCAAGATTGATTATAAGCTCTTGTCAAAATCATGACTAGACAGGTCTCAAATCAAGAATAGTTTTTACTAGGTTGATTCAAACTGTAGATTTTGGAATTTTACCTCACACCTGTCTGCCATCTTACTACCTCCTCCAAACAGTGCTGATACATATCCATTAAAAGTCTTTTCTAAGGAACTCTCCTGCATTGCTGGTGGGAATGCAAACTAGTACAACCACTATGGAAAACTGTTTGGAGGTTCCTCAAACTGCTAAACATGGAGCT
>NW_004567111.1:47803383-47849925 GCF_000260355.1 Condylura cristata
TAAACACATGTCTTTTGCAGCAGTTTGGATGGAGCTGGAAAAGATCATGCTTAGTGAGATAAGCCAGAAAGAGAAAGAAAAATACCAGATGATTTCACTCATAGCAGGAGTATAATGGACCAGGTAAGAAAATAGCAAGAATAATGAACAGCCATATACCAGAGACGTTTTGTGAGGGTGTAGTGGGGAATGGGATCAAAAATGGGGGGCAGTGGAGAGGGAAGTACACGGGATTATGGTGATGGCACACGGGTGACTTGATGATGGGAAACCCGCAGGGATTACAATTGAGATGGAAAAAAAAATGTACAAAATGATGTAAAAATAAACTGTTATAAATAAAAATTCAAAAAAAAAGTCTTTTCTATACTGAGTTGAAATTATTCTAGTAGATTGTGATATACTCTTATTTTAGTATACCCTGAGATGTTGTAAACCAAGGCTATGAATTAAGAGCTTAATGATAATCACATCTTTTAGTAGTTTAAAACAGTAACAACTGGATTATGATGGGAAAAAAAAAAAATGGCATCAGAACTCCCTTTCCTTTTCAGAGTAGTATGAAGAGAACTAAATTTACAAGCTGAAATTTCAGAAATTTTTTCCTGTTTATGTCTGATTTATCCCCTAACTTTTGCTACATTATTTTTCTTTGCTCTACTATAGAATAATAAACTCAGCTGCTAACAATCTGACACTTTCCATACTTCCTCCTACTCAGGACTCTCAAAGGTAGAGGGGTAATATGCAGGGAACACATTTATCATTTCTCTGTGGGGAAACAACTAGGCAAAATTAGAAAATCAAAGTCAACAACTTATTTTAGCTTACCATGATTTACTAAGAGGTGAAAGAACTACTTTAGTAAAGCAAACACGTGACATATTCAATAATTTCATATTGTGTGGTATATGTAGCATTGTCCAACAGAGCTTTCTGTGATGATGGAAATGCTCTATACCTGTACTAGCCAGCTACTATTCACAAGTATCTAAAATGTGGACAGTAATACTGAGCAACTAAAATTCTATTTAATTGAAATAGCCTTATGTGGCTAGTAGCTACTGTTTTGAACAATAAAGATCACAACAGATATATTCAGGTTAGTTCTTTTCAATTACAGTAATTTATTCAGTATCTTAAAAAAAAACTTTTGGAAAGGAATGGGAATGGCTGGTGGTGGAAGAAGAAACAGAATACTTCATAAATAAATAACTTATTTCTAAGAAGTAGGATCTAGTAGGAAGTAGTTTGTGTAATTATTATTAAATTTCCTGTCTTGGGAGCTATTGTTTAATGGTTTCTGTATCTGTGTTATTTTTTATTGTTTATTTTTTGCAATAAAAGTAAGGATTTTTTTTTAGCAAATACATAATAATGTTTTAAGTTAGGTCTATTTCAATCATGTATAGATCTTATTTATTAATATTATTTTGGCCCTCAATTTATTTTCATTGTTCTGTAATTTCTCTCTTTCTCTCTTTTTTAAAGATTTATTTATTTATGCATACAGAACTGGGGTACAGGCTAGAGGTGCAGGGGCAGCAGGAGGAATCACCAGAGAGACAGAGTGGGGAACAGAATAGGCAAATCAACAGAGTACACTGCTGAGAGGAACAGCGGGCGGGTCAGGAGAGGTCTGCTGCACCATGTGGTCACCTCCAGGGTGGGGACTGAATTATGCAATGGCTTTAGCTTCTTAGTGCTGTGCTTTAACCCACTGAACCACCCGGTAGGGCCCTGTAATTTCTCTTTTATATAGCATCCTATTATTTTGTCATCAAATGCGCATGTTTTTAAATGCTTATTTTTGCAAGTGTTATTTCCTTAGCATGAATACTCTCAAGTAGTTTTGTGATTTTCCTTGGTTTATGTTGTCTTTCACCTAGGGTTCATCTTTCCTTAGCATAAGATTTTTGGGGTAGCTGCCATTTTTTTCATTTTGTTTTGGCAATGTGGGTAGCTTTCATAGAGTATTGATGAATGCTTTTTTTTTAAAGATTTTTTTTTTATTGGTACAGAACTGGGTTACAGGCCAGAGATGCGGAGGGTGAGAGGATTCACCAGAGACAGAATGGGGAGCAGAACAGGCAGATCGACTAAGTACACTGCTGAGGGGAGCAGCAGGCGGGCCAGGAGAGGTCTGCCATGCCATGTGGTCACCTCCGGGGCAGGGGGGAATCGAACTCATGCGGAGGTGGCTTGAGCTTCTTAGTGCTATGCTTTAACCTGCTGCGCCACCAGAGAGGGCCTGATGAATGCTTTTTAATATATACTTCTACCTTTTGTGATACATATTTTTCTCCTCTGAACTAGAGTTTCAAAACCTAGGTATGATACTTGGGGGTGTGGACAGAGGACAGATTAAAGGAAAAGAGCACTCCTACACCTCTATGTGACTTTGCTGGGTTCCTTGCTATTACATGATTTTTGTCATGTCCTGTACAAAGGTATATTCCACTAAGGGATAACATGGAAGCGTACCCCTAAATTAGCTTGAAGCTTATACTTTGCTTGCTTTGGCTGAAATTCTGGGATACTGTCCTACAAAACCATGTAGGACAGCACCTGTTTAGGACAACAACATGGTGTTGTCCTAGAGTGTTCAATCATTCTCCCAGAATTACTATTTCCAGATTGGACATATTTGATAAAAGATTAAAATTTGGCCCTCCCTGGTGGCGCAGCAGGTTAAAGCACAGCACTGAGAATCTGAAGCCACTTCCGCATGAGTTCAATTCCCGCCTGCCGCCTGCCCTGGAGGAGACCACATGGCGAGCCAGACCTCTCCTGACCCGCCCGCTGCTTCCCTCAGCAGTGTACTTCGTGGATCTGCCTGTTCTGCTCCCCACTGTGTCTCTGGTGAAGCCTCTCACCGCCCCTGAGCCTCTGGCCTGTACCCCAGTTCTGTATGAATAAATAAATAAATCTTTAAAAAAAAAAAAAGATTAAAATTTGATAAAAATTCAACTGTTTTCATTAAATGTCTTTTAAAGGGTGAAATGGCACCAGGATTTTTTCACTTTTTCAGCTCCACTTTTCTGAAGTTATAGCATGAAACTGCACATGATTTTTGGGTGGTTACTGCTTATGATCTTCTGTTTTAACAACAGAATATACTATGATTCTGTCTCATTTCACTTCTATATCTGGAAGTCTTACAATGCGGCTTTAAATAAAAATTGGTTTAAATCTTTAAATAAAGCTGCATGATAAATATTAAAATTTTAGTGGAAGTAATTAAAAGTTTTAAGAGATGGCCAGAATACTAAGTAATTATTAAGTAAATCTCAAAAATCAGTGAATGTTTTTAACAAAATGATTATCTCTTCTTCTAACTGTATATAGGAATTTCATACCAAAAGAACCTCGCCATTTTTTAACTTATATGTAGATTCCATTTTAATCTTAAGTGTAAAGTGACCCCATATATCTTGACTAAACATCATTTAAACTACATACTTATACTTACAGGCCAAGGCTGTAGGTCATTCAGTCCCTTTTCAAGTTTTTCAATATCTGGAAACTTTGTGGCTCCATCAGCATCTGCCATAAGAATCTTTTTCCCTCGAGAACTAAATATACCCTGTATTTAAAAATTCAATTAGAATAAAGATGCTTAAAATTAAGGCTAAATTCAATGACACATAAATCTGTTCTGCTTTACAAAAAATATCTATGGGTGATATATTTTCATTAAATGGCAAGAGTAAACAGTTTACATAAAACAAATTAGGTTCATAAGATTATCCCCAATACATTCATTGTATATTTTATGTTTTTAAAATTTTGTGAGCTCATACTACTATGATAGCTCAAAAATATCATGAGAATAAAAGATTTGGACAAATCAGAATTATTTCTGTATCAATAATAAGAAAAGAGTAATATTGTACCATAAACATTACAAGTATCCTGCTTACATAGCAAGGTGCTCAAGGAGGTAAGGGGCTACTTAGGGCAGACTATGAAGAGTAAATTTATGGGAAGATTGAACAAATATACAGAGCTGCTATAAAATAAATCATAAGAAGACAATCTTAGTATTCTTTAACATGGAATCTAAAGTATCTCACTAATTGTTGAATAAAGAAATATGGAATGCCACTAAGTAAAATTACTCAGTCAATTTCAAACTGGTCTTTTGTGCAAACTAGGGTTCTATGAGAGTATATTTCATATACCAACTTTAATTCTATGTTGCATCTGACTAAGTTCATTGTTTCTTAAATTTAAATATTTATGGTTTGATACAGTAATATATGGTTTTGATATCATTCAATATGTGAATAAAGGTAAGATATCTGTTTTCAATACACACTATACAAATATAGATAGAAATCTGATAATTAATTTCAAGATATAAGACCATTAATTAATCTACGTGAAATCTTTTTATTATACCTATTAGAATATAGGTAAGAAAATAAAAAGGAACAATTTTAAAATCATATTAAGATCTGAATAACATAAATGAAGCTTTAGAAAGTAGAAAACACTACCAGGTACAATATCTGAATTTAAATTTAAAGTGGAAAAAAGGAAACCATAAGTGACTATTTTAATGATACATGATAAGAATGACTTATAAACAACATTAATGCAAAATTATCTTTGACCCTCAAACTTGTTTAAGCTCCCTCATCCTTTTTTTTTTTTTAATATTTATTTTATTTATTTATGCATGCAGAAGCTGGGATGTGGTGAGTGGAGGTGGTGGTGAGAGGATTCACCATACACAGAGTAGAGAGCAGAACAGGCAGATTGACTGAAATACACTGCTGAGGGGAGCAGTAGGTGAGACAGGATTATTATACCAATGTATCACTGTCATTGTCTTAGTTACTTAAGGTCACTAAAAAATTAATATAAACATTTTTCCAAGTCACTCAGTATGATATAAATATGGCATGATATTTTAAGATTTGATCACATTTTTTTCCTCTTATGACAGTATTATTAAAAGTGATATGCCATTAACTTGAAATGCTGATATTCAACTAGTCAGCTATAGAATGTACATGTACTATAGTTTACAGAATAGGTTATTCAAAATATCTACATATTTTAGATTAACATGCTGAGCTATACATTACCATCTTAACAGCTCCACCTTTCCCACGATTCTTCACCAGTGTTATCACTCGTACTTTATCACTTCCATATTTCTGGCAATATTTAAAAGCTACCTGTAAAATTATATAAAAGTCAGAACAAAATTAATCTGAGTTACAGGACAGTAACATAAATTGGATTTCTCATTTTCATATAAACACAGCTATCCCAGGTCCCCTTTCCTGTGAGTTGATTTTTACATTTACCGTGCATGCTGGTAGCCCTGCGGAGTTGCTGAATTCCTGGTACAAAGACCCAATCTACTGACTTACAAGGTTTAAGTGATGATTCACTTCCCCACAGAGGAACCACCAGAAGAGGTAGTGATCACTTCATTCTCTTGAATAAAGCTACTACCTAAGATACTGAGCTGCTAGAAAAACATAAAAGCTATGTCCAAACTGCCACACATTCATGTTAGGGCCCCTACGATTGCTTAATGACATGTTATTTGTCAGCAAGATTTAGTTCCAAGGAGAATTTGTCTGTATCCTGGACCTTTTCCCCAAAATCTCCTCTGTCTCTTTCTCAGCATATATCTTTGGGGTACCTTGTTCTCTACTAAGTCTTAAATTTCTTTCTTTCCAGTGGTTCCTCAGCCACAAATGTGCTCAAGACTCCAGTAAGTTAAAATCTTTCCTTTAACTTAAGCAACTGCTATTATTCTTTGATTTATCAAAGTCATGAAAAAGTGATCTATGTAAAATTGCGCTGCACATTTTGTCATCACTCAGTCTTCAGCCCGTTGTAGCAGACTGCAGCAGAAGCTCATGTCCCTTGCTTTTCCATATCATCTTGCCCTCACTTCACCAATAGCATCCTCTGCTTTTGACACTCATTTTCCTTAGACACTTGCGAAGTGACTCCATTCTGGTGTTTGCCCTCCTGTTAACCAGTTTAAGAGGAAGCTCAAATACATCTTCCTACTTTCAATGTCCATCCACATTTCTCTCCAGAAAAAAGGTTAACTCTAACTGTATGTAAACATAAAATGAGCTGTGAAGTCATTTTCCTATACAATAGTTTGAATAGGAAACAGTTTTTCACTCATCACATAATATAACTATGAGTCACTTAGACAAAGAATAATAGTTTTAGCGTGTGAAACATAGCCTGGATTGATTAATCTCAACACACATATGCTGCCACAGTCCTCTGTACATACTCCTATGATAGCACGGTGGTAAAGTTAACTGCCTGCTTAGCAAACAATGCCTCCTTCTCTCTTGCTATAATGGCTCCAATTTTGCACAGTGACAGCACAGTCCTAGGAGATAAACCATGGTTGTCTAAGTCTTCTTTGCCACATATTTCCCGGCCCTTCTGTGGGCATGGTTGGCCATGTCACCAAGTTCTGCCTCATGGCCTTTAGAGGAGGTGTGCTGGAGGGTAGAGGCTACTGGTAAAGATTTTTATAGCCAGTAAAAAAGGAGAGAAGCACAAAGATAATTCTTAATGTCTTTCCTGCCTCTTACTGCTTTAGAAAAAGCAAAATTTGGAACTGTGGCCATTTTGAGGCAAGGGAATATGTGAGAACTAAAAAGATATGGATCCACCAATCTGACACTATTTAAGTGCTGAGAGAATTCCTGGAACAACAATGTCCACATTTCCTTAATCATGAGGCAACTAAATGACTTTTGTTAGCTAAGCTACCCAGGGAAGGTGACTGAAACATACTGTATTCTAGCTTTCTGATACATGTCCCCAGTTTTTGGAAGTGAGTTCCTTGAAGGCAGAGACAAGTCTTGATCTTTTTGTTTTAGTACCAGTCACAGACCTAGACACATGCTAACGGCTTAAGAAATGTTTCTTAAGAGAATATTTGAGTTGCAGATGTTGGTTCTGGAATGACATCAAGCTTGGTACTCAATACAAGACTCCAAAACCAGGAAGACAGAGTCATTGGGTAATTACCATGTGTACCAAAAGAATCAGTACCAGGTTCCCTGCAAAGACTCTTCACAAGGGACTGTGATCTATAGTTTGAACAAAGCAAATATTGTTGAAGCCACACCTGTTGGGATACGTGAATACGGAAACTTTAGAGTGTCTTTAAAACACTGCAGTAGTTGTCACTTGCCTGCCATACTGAGTGCTTACCTTTCTGGCATCCTAGACTATATAAACTTATAATAAATATACTGTTTAACTGTTAATTCCCTCTTAGGCTTTGTATATAAATTTGCCTCCTTAGTTTAAAACTCCTTAAGAACAAGACCTATGTTTAATTTTTTTCTGATACACCTTAGAGAGTGAGACACATAACAGGCAGATAATAAACATTCAACTTACAGGGAATGTGTGTTTTTTTGTTTGTTTTTTTTTAATAAAAGCTTCTACTAAATATGATTTCAAGTTTTCTGTTCCTGCCATCAGCAGGAGTTGATTCTCCTTTACTGGTCCTCCCAGGAGAGCCGCCTGCCATGCACATGACATGGAGCCTCGAAGGAAAAACTGCATCTTTGGGAAAAACTGCTCCTTGCCTGGTTGATGCTGCTTCTGTGATCTCAGCACTAAATGCCTAAGGTTTATTTTCTATGCCTTTCCCTGCACATATTAATAAGCTGCTGGATTATGTGTCTTCATGTCACTAATTCACTAATGAAAGTGCAGCACACAGTCTTCCTAAAACAAATCCCACCAATATTTTCTGGTCCCTTTGTTTACACTATTTTTCAACCTAAATACACTATCTTCCATATGCTTTACCACTCTATCTTTAAAAGTTTAGTTCAATCACTTCTTTTTTTTCCAAATGCCTTATAACCTTTATTTCTTAACCTTAATTTTTACAAGAGTTACAAAAGCTGTAGGCAGCATGACTCTCCCTGTCTTTGCTCCTTGCAAGGAGGGGCAGATTTATGTACTTCTATGGTCCACCCAGTGTTTAAAGCTTAGTGACCAGTTGGTATCTAACAAGAATCTCTGCTAATTAATAAACAGGTAAATAGACATTTCCTTGTATATTTAAAGTCCAATTTATTTAATGAGAAAACGAACAGTGGCATAAGCAAAACTTTTATTAAAAAAAAAACAGGAGTATCAAAGGAGTTAAGAAGTTTTTAGATATTAAGAGAGTAATTTATCGGGATCACTGGCAATACTTTACAAAGTTACTGCAAGGATTAGTGCACCAGCAGTTTTAGACCTAGGAATGCAGAAACAGGAGGGTAACACTCTAAGACATACAGCTTCACATGGATAAATCCAGGGCAAGTATACTAAAGAACACACCTTGGAGTTATGTCTGTAACCCATGGACAGATATGAAGACATCTTCCTATTTGCACAATTACTTTAGAAATTAAGCAAGGTGGAGCATAAGGAGAAGAACAATGCTTAGGAGAAAAAGAGCCAAGACTTAGTAGACAGCTCCCTTGAGGTCAAAGCAAACTAGTGTGTATGCTCTCTCCCAACTTGGTGATCTTAAAAGGTTCCTGAGTATTATGGAATGGAGGGACAGCATGTATATTTTTCAGAAATATACTCTACTCACACTGTATCAAAGGAAAGCAACTGAAATAACTATGGTTCTCTGACAAGTGGAAAGAAGATTTTATATTTGCTCAATTATTGTACATTTACTATCTATTGGCAACTACAGAAACACGTTTACTTACCTTTGAAGTCTGGTCTTTGCTGCCATCATCAACTACTATCACTTCATAAGTGAATGTAGGATCATGTTTCTACAAGAAGCAAAAATAAAATCCCATGATTTGACATACAACTACCAAGAATTTTAGTAAAATTTTGAGGAATTTAAAAAAGCAATTATATAATAATGTGTATAAATGCAAAAAAAAAAAGAAAGTGCACAAGCCACATAAAATGCCAGGAACAGAAAGGAGGTGACAGACTGGACAGAAGCACAGGGCAAATACTAATTCAATCTCTGTAAGCCTCCCATGCTTCCCTGGCCCCCGGTACCATATACACAGAAAGTATCAAGGTGCTGAGGTGCTGGGCACACTTGAGAGAGGTCCCAAGTTATTCAAGAAAAGAGCCCCTCAGGCCTAAAGTCAGAGTGTATAGAGACCAACACAGCTGCACCACTTCTTAGTTTTATGACAATGGGAAGTTTACATTTTTTAGCTTGTTATCTCAACATTTGCTTCCCCCGCCCTCCAATAAAAGCAAGCTTAGATAGTTTGAAGACTCACATACAATAAAAGACCATTTCTCTTCCTCCTTAATTTCTGAGTAGTTAATATGACACCCTGTCTTTCAATGAATAATACATTCTCTTTATACAAAACCTCTAAGACCAAAGTCAATCTTAATAGGAATTTCCTAAAAAGACAACCAGTTACAAAGTTCACTTATTTTCTTAAACAATCCAAGGGCATTTCAAGGACAGCTCATGATACAAAAACACATTACTTTTCTTCTCTTTCAGCAGAGAAAAAAGGGGAAAATAAACCAGGAAACTAATTGTAAACCTTTCCAAATAGACATCTTCCTTGAAAAGGCACAAAAGTGAAAATAGCATTATGTTGCCTTGCAGAATCTGCAGATACCTATCACCTAATTTAAAATATATTAGGCAAGAGAGGATAAAAAGCAGGTGGGAAGTTCACTTTTCAGGAGTTCCAGCTTTTCTGTTTGCTTGGGAGTAAGCTACTTGCCCCTCGAAGTGGTGTGCTACTTCTGGGCCTGCCTGCTAACAGATGGTGGCATGCGCAAAACAGACCAGGAGGCCGACAGGGTGTGATGGCCTGTGCACAAAGCTATTTTTACTTCTGCGCCTTTGTTTTTTTTTTTTTTTTAAAGATTTATTTATCTATGCATACAGAACTGGGGAACAGGCCAGAGGTACAGGGGTGATGAGAGGGCTCAACAGAAATAGAGTGGGAAGCAGAACAGGCTGACTGATGAAGTACACTGCTGAGGGGAGCAGCGGGCAGGTCAGGAGAGGTCTGCTGCGCCATGTGGGTCACCTCCGCGGTGCTGTGCTTTAACCCGCTTTTGCACCTTTTTAAAGAAGATGTCTATTTGAAAAAAGGTTATAATCAGGGTGAAATTATTTTTGCACTATTCTGGAGAGTTCCCTCTGATTTATTTTCCTCTTTTTTTCTCTGCTTAAAGAAAAATAGTGAGTGCCCCTATTTTTGTACCATGTACTGCCCCTCCTAGTGGGTCCAGCTGGGTGTTCACACATTGGTGACCTGGTCTGGTATTCATTGGGCACAGGATATTGAAAGAGGAAGATGATACCTGTCTCTTCTCTAGATAGCCCAAGGCTTCATCCATCATTACAGGCACTTAAAGAGAAAAACACACATTAAAAATCCCTTTTGAAATCATTTCTCAAGTCCCAGCAATTTACATAGAGAAAAAAAAAATCTGAGTAATAAAATTAATCCCTTTCCCCAGTGGCCACCCCTATCTAGGACATCTGTCTTCTGTTTACGTAGTTTCCCCAGAGTATTTCAGTACCATTCTTTATGACACTGATTCTTTTCTTTACAGTTAATATCACTTCTCCTCTTCTTCACTACCACTACCAATGATGAACTCACCATAGAATACGTCTATTAATGTTCTGCCACAGACAGTGAAGTATAATATGATAATTTTTTTTACTTCCCAAACTACCCTTTGCCAAAAAAATAAAACAGGACTTACATCGTTTTTCTTCATTGTATGAAGGCACAACCACAGAAAGCTGTTTGGTAGGTGAGTCCTGTATGCTGGGTAAAGTTTCCTTCTGGCCTTTGGCATTTAAGAAGAACTTTTCTTCTTCATGTTGGTGAAGGTGTGGCATTTCTGTAGCAGTTATAAATGCAACAAAGGCAATCTAAAGGTAAAAACGTTAAAATTATGTTATGCTGACATTTTTAACATTTGTTATGCTTATAGGATACAGCCATTACATATCTTTTCTTATTCTGAATTTTTAGAAATAAAATGGTCTGAATTTTTAGAAATAAAATGGTCTGAAGGCAAATCCAAAAGTCAGAGACAGTCTCCTTCTTAACACCTACCATTCTTTTTTCTATCATTAAAGTACAAAGCCTTAGAGGAACTTTGTTTTCCCAGCTCTCATTCCGCAGTTCTTTGTCATTCCAGATTGAACACAGAGAACAGTCACTACAGAAATATAATCAACTTTTACATACACTGAACCCTGACCCCTGGCACGAACTGTGAAGTTTCACCCTTACTTGAAACCTATATCTAACAGAGAACAAGTCCATATAACAGTCTGATATGTGTGGGTCAAGGCAGATCCTCAATCCCTCAGGGTATGAGATCGTACCTCAACTCCCATAGCAGGGGTCAGTAATGCTAAATAATATATTCTTCATACTTATCCTAGATTTGGTTAGAATACAGTATTTTCTTTTGTATAAAATGTGCACTTGGAACTACCTTTAAAATAAACATCTGTAACATTGTTTATACTAGTATAGTTTCTGTCTCAAAACAATAAATCTACAAAGTTTTGAAATGCTATTCATTTATAATTTGCCATTCATCCATTCATAATATTACATTGTGTACAAACTGAAAATGAATGTGCTGATGAGTAGGAGCAAGGAAGCAGTATGCAGACAGATGATTAATTCTTGCTCTGCACCCCTAGTGTCTAGATCTCAAAAATCACCAAGGGAATGAAATCCATACAATCCAGATTGTGAGAGATTCTATGGGACAAATAGCCACTAACTAAAGGAAAAGATAAAAGGGAGGTGAAATTTGACAGGTTAATAGACTTCACACCTGTCAGTCAAGTGCAGTGTGTAAATGCTGACTGAACAGACTTTACTAAGATATTCATGAGGTAACTGTACATCTGAACCATCTGGGCATTTGAATCACAGAATGATTGTTAAACTTTTTAAAATCTGTGATAATCTTCTTGTGGTATTATTTTAAAAAGGGGTGCTCCTTATCTTTAGAGGTAAATGCTAAAGATTTACAGATAAAATATTGTTTTGGACTTGCTTCAAACTAATTCAGAAAGGAAGTGGGATGTAAAGAAGTATGGAGGGTAGCTAAATAAGATATTGTAGACATACAGAAAGATTTCCTACCCTGACATTCAAAAGACAAACCTTCACTAGCTGTGTGACATCTGAGTTTAATTCATTTCTCTAACCTCCTCCAAATGAAAATAATGATCACATTTATGTCACAGTGTTGTTTTAAAGATCAAATGAGATAATCTCTATTAAACATTGAATATTCATTGCATTGTATGAACTTGGTAAGTGGTAGCTCTTCTTATCTCTTTAAGCCAGTGGGATCAAATACTCCCAGAAAAACTTCATAATGAGCAGTCATAATGAGCATATTTGAATTTGTGCAGAAGACTCATGTTAGCATTTAGCCTCAACTCTGCCCACCAAAAACCTGACTGGCTCTTAAAATCTGAAAAACCCTGAGATCTCCATATGCCACAAAGGGAAGAGAAGACTTCTCTTACCCAGATACAAATTGCCAAAGAAATCAGGATATATTGCTTTTTCTCTATCCAAATAGTTTCTAAGCTACTAGACAGCCTGGGAGAATGGCAAAATGTCCCTACAGGCAGTGTGCTATCTAGGCTGCTAGTCTAAATGCCAAAAGACAGAGAAACATCTCTATTAACTATATGTCAGGTTCGTTCCAAATTTCAGCACGTTCTCAATATAAACTCTTTCCCTTCATTGATCAGGAAAAATAATTTCTAGTGAAATCAGTTATTTGTGGACCTGATTTCCTTACAGTTATTTAAAAATCAGTTTCCAAGCAAATGTTAAGCAAGCACTTATTATGGGAGAAAAGTTTACAATTTTCTTATGGATGAGCAAGTGTTTATGAGTGCTGTGTTTCCTGAGGAATGGCAAAGAAAATCAGAACTTGAAATTTATTGTACTGCTTCATTTAGAGGGAGCAAATTTAGGGTGCTTAACTCTGGGACATAAAGACCGCTATGCATATGGTCACAGCAGGCTTTATCCTGCATCTCTACTGAGTCTTTTTGACACACAGAATTACTTCAATCTGTGATAAATGGGTCCAGTCTGTGCTCTGTCATCACATTCTATTTGCTTAACCGTATCAGGAAATGGGAGAGTCTAGAGAGCACACAGTCTAGAGAGTACACATTCATTGGGGGCTTAAGATCTTCCCGAGTGGGGCCAGAATGCAGAGACTGCAGGGTCGGGAGGAAATCGTGGGAGTCCGGGTAGTCAGGGCAGGTGGGCCAGCGAAAAGCAGAATGCAAGGTTGAGTGGGCACGTCCCATTGCGAACAAATGCACAAGGCTTTTCGTACACGGGGAGATAAAACATCAAAATAAAAATATAGAACGAAAGAAAGGGGAAGTGAAATTCTAGTAGAGGAAAATTCAGGGTAGAGGCTGTGCGGGGATGAGGAGAAGCATGGTGAAAGGGGACACGTCAAAGATCTAGCTGGGCGGAGGAGAGGACGCCTGGGGGCCGAGTCTCCAGGACAGCGGCGAGACCAGGCCCGCGTCGCTCCCAAACCCTTCTCACCAGTATCAGGGCTGCTGCCGCCAGCGCCGCGCCAAGCACCGCCAGCTGCAGCAGGAGCGGAGCCATCCTCCATGCCCAGGCCGCCGCCGCCCGCCCTACCTAGCACCTACACACACGCGGAAGCGCCGCCGCGCAGCCCCGCCTCCGGCTGCTAGAGAGGAAGCGCCGGCTGGGCGCCCGCCGTCCACAGCGCCCCCGCGCGGCAAGAGCACGAGAAGCTACGTTCCACTTTAGGGCTACTAGGAAAACTTAAGGGCGCCTACTTACTAGGAATTTCAGATAAGCAACTTTCGGAAAAAATTCAAAATCCGCTTTTTAACACATATGACCTACCATTCGACCATTCAAAAGTTTTTGGTGTATTGCATTAAATAAAACTGATAACGTTTGTCATTTTAATCACATATAATACTGTGGCATTAATTACATGCACGATTCTTTGCAACCATCACTACTCTCTGTAGCCAAAACTTCCCCTGCTCTAACATGCACTATTTCGGGCACATCGATAAAAACTTACTGTATACCTGAACATCAAATTTATTTGGGTGTCCTGTATTTTATCTAGGAGGGAGGTGGAAGCCTCAAGTCATGACATAGTCTACAACCTAACAGCTCTGCTGAAGCCCTGGGAGACCTGCAAATTGCAACCCGCTGCGGTAATGAGAGCACACAAAGTTTACGTTAACTCTCCGGTACTGGACTAGGAAGCCCGTTACCTGGGAGAGGCAAGCCCAGAGCCCAGCGTAAGGTGGAGGCGGGAAAAGAACGCTGAACATAGGAATAATGCTCCACATTCAGTACTCGATCCTTTGCTCCAAAAAGCAAGTTTTCTCTTAAACCCCAATCAGCAGCCGTATCCAAGAAAAGGCAGCCGTCACCTTTCCAGTCGTAGATTCGTCAAAACATTTTGCGGGCAAGGACATCTAAAGGAGTGTTTACTTGGAAGCGGTCGAAGATACGCTGAGCCGGGAATCATTGCGTGGCTACCCGGCCTTCTGCGTTTACTGCAAGGAATGAGATGGAGTTGGGCTTTGTTGTCGAAAGTGCGGAAGCCGAATATACTCGTGGGCTGGAGGCGGGGTGTCGCTACGACGCAAGCGCAGAAGTCCGGCGGGAAGATGGCGGCTGGGTTCAAGTGAGTATCTGCGACTGGTGGGCGCGAGTTTTTCTTGGGCAGATGGCGGCTTATTTTTATCCTTAGCCGGGGTTTTGTCACTTTGAGACTATCCCATTTGGGTTCTACTTTTTTCCCCCAGGATAGGGTCAGGGGGACCTTAAGGTTGTGGACTGAAAGGGGATGGGTTCATCCTCCCCGCGTGAGATGTGTGATGGAAAGAACTATATACAATTCTGGTGTGATGTGTAGTGATTGACAACCCCAGGGGGCAGTTTTAATATTTTACTTAAAAAATTATTTCCTTTTTTTATTTTCTAACGTCATTGTTCACTTTTGTACAATAGTTGTGTTCTGTCCTCAGGCGTAGTCCCATAGTTATCCTGCCACTACATCACCCGTGAGCCATCGAGGGTTACGAGCGCAGGTTTCCTTTGAATTAGTTTTTTGGGTGGTTTCCTAGGAGTGGATTGATGCATCCATTTTTAGTGTTTTTAGTGTTTTAAGGCACCTACACACAGCTTCCCATAACCCCTACACCAGTTTACAATACCACCAGCAGTGTAAGAGGGTTGGTTCCTTTTTCCCACATCCTCTCCAGCATTTGTTATTTCCAGTTTGTTTGTTTGTTTGTTTTAATGTGGCCCATTCTCACCAGAGTGAGGTGGCATCTCATTGTGGTTTTGTTTTGCATTTTCCTGACAGTGATGTAGAACATTTTTCAGATAACTGTTGGGTACCTTTTTTTTCCTGTGGAGGTTTTTGTTTTTAGTTCTTGTGCGCATTTTTGACTGGGTTGTTTGGTTTTGTTGAGTTGTTTAAGTTCATTGTAGATCTTCAGTATAAATCCCGTATGTCCTCTCATACTATGCAAATATTTCTCCCCTTCATTAGGGTGTGTTTTCACTTTCTTTACCTTCTCTTTTGTCTTAAAGAAGCTTTTTTGTTTGATGTACTCCCAGCTGTTTATTTTCTCCTTTGTTTTCCTGGCTTCTAAAAAAAATCCTCAAAGATGTTTCTGAGGTTAATGTCATGGAATGTTTTGCCTATGTTTTCTTCTATATATTTTATAGTGTCAGGTCATACATTCAAGACATCCATTTTGAATTCAGTTTTGTACATATTGTGAGATAGCAGTCTAATTTCTTTTTTTGGCATATTTCAGTCCAGTTTTCCATTTACTGAAGAGCTTTTCATTGTTCCAGTGTATATTCATATCAGTCCTTTTTTATAGTTGTTTTTAGGAGAGAGCTTGATCCCAATCTGTTTATTCTGCCATGTTGTTAGTGGACATATATAATCTTTTAAAAAATGCTGCATCAGAACTACATCTTATGTACTTGCATATTTCTAACAACAACAAAAAATCCCTTATTTGTTAGGTTTTCTTTTGTTGCTATTCTGATGGAGATTTTCTATGTCATAGTCAAGTTTTTAAAGGGTAAAAATGAATGAGATTACAAAAAAAAATCAGTAATATTGAAGGCTCAGTATCAAAATGCTGAGTTCAGTTTTAAAATTAGCTTTCTTAAATAAGATCTAATGGCTCGTCTAATAACTGTTAGAATTACAGCATCCTATCTTTCTTATTGCTAAAGTAGGTACCGCTAATATGACGACTTTTTTACCCATCATGACAATTGAATATGCTAAATTGCAGTTATAGCATATTGACTACAATCTTAAATT
Organism: Condylura cristata; assembly: GCF_000260355.1. Classification (NCBI taxonomy): domain Eukaryota; kingdom Metazoa; phylum Chordata; class Mammalia; order Eulipotyphla; family Talpidae; genus Condylura; species Condylura cristata. Next base: position 47,819,794 of record NW_004567111.1, read on the forward strand.
TTTTATGATCACCAAGATAAGAACCGTTGTTTGAGAATGCAAATGACATTTTTATAAACACGATTAAATCCTCTTTTCAGGATGCCCCACTTTGGACGCCAGTTCTGTAATTGTTTTCAGGCAGAGTTAAGGACAACAATTAATTGTTACTGCACGGGTGTCTACTTTTCATAAATGTCAGGCTTCATGAAAGAAACTTTAAAGTTATGAATTGTGGTGATATATGCTGCATCACCTCTTAAAATTGTTTTTTATTTTTTATGTTTCAGAACTGTGGAACCTTTGGAGTATTACAGGAGATTTTTGGTGAGTTTAGGTAGTTATATACATGTTATGTCTTTTGATAACCATACCATGTCTTTTTTTTTTTTTTTAAGATTTATTTATGCATACAGAACTGGGGTACAGGCCAGTCTGGGTGTGGGGTGGTGAGAGGATTCACCAGAGACAGACTGGGGAGCAAAACAGGCAGATCCATGAAGTATACTGCTGAGGGGAGCAGTAGGCAGGTCAGGAGAGGTCTGCTGCGCCATTTGGGTTACCTCTGGGGCAGGCAGGGATGAAATTGTGTTGAAGTGGCTTTAGATTTTTAGTGCTGTGCTTTAACCTGCTGTGCCATCAGGGAGAACCCCACCATGTCTCTTTCAAAGACAATTTTCTGGTAATTCTAATTGTCATTTGAATTAATGAGGCTTATTGTTTCCTAGTGTAAAATATACATGTAGATGTAAATACTTAATAAAAAAAATTTCTAAATACCACATGTTGTAGAAAGAGAATTGCCGTCCTGATGGAAGAGAACTTGGTGAATTCAGAACAACGACTATCAACATAGGTGAGGATACATTGAGTTCTAAATATGATGTTGAAGTTGCTTCTCATTTTGAAAATGTTTGATTTTTTTTATATATTGTTACAGAATTGTATTTGTAAATTGTTTTTAAATCATTCACTCCTTGGTTGAAGTTCACATTACATTTTGAAGCTACCACGGTGTATTTTTCTCCCTTCCTCCCAAATTTCTAAGATGTGATTTTCTTATGTTTTACGCTTTTAAATCCTCTGTTAAACAAACAAAATTGTCCATTTTTCCCTGGACAGTTCAACAGTGTTTAGCCAAATTCTACCAGGTTAAAGGATTTGATCGATTTTGAGAATTTTGTTCGTATAACAATCCTGTATCTGAATGAGAAATGATTAACTCATTCAGGATACATGAATAGTTCTTAAAATAGTGGTTTATTATTTTTTTTCCTCATCAAATTATATTTATTGAGTAGTTGTTTACATCACTGAATTTTTTTCAAGGGTTAATATTTCAGACCTCTGAAAATATTTTCACCCCATGTCTAGCACCAACGCCCAGTAGTTTTCTGCTGTGCTCCAGTCGACCTCCTCCCTCTCTGCTCCTGCTACACCTCCCTACCTTCTGTTTGCCTAGGGCTAGCAGGCAGATGAAAAGGGTTTGTTAATGGTATGGCTTTGTCTTGACTTTTTCTCTGTATTTCACATATAAATGAAACCATCTAGCATGCTTTTCTCCTTCTGACTTAATTCCTTTAATATGACCCTTTCCAGTTCCATCCATGCAGTTTCTAATGGCAGGAATTTTTTGTTTTATGTATCCAATGTTTTCTGATCCACCTCTCTGCCCTTGGGCTGCAGTAGACATTTAGTATTTTTGCATTCTTCAGGTAATGCATAGTAATGGAATTGCTGGGTCATATGGAAGATCTATTTTTAATATTTTGAAAAACCTCCGTATTAAAACAGCAATTTTAAATATACAGTTTTAAACTGACTCTTGTAAGGAATAAATATTTAAATAACTGAGATGCATAGCAAGATATATGTAAATATAGAAAACTTTTTACAGACTTTATTTTTTTTTCAGGTTCAATTAGTACTGCAGATGGTTCTGCATTAGTCAAGCTGGGAAACACTACAGTAATCTGTGGAATTAAAGCGGTGGGTTTAATAATATATGTCATTGATATTTGAGTTACCAAACTAGTTTATGTGCTATTAAATTATAAATGCTCCTGTAATTCTCCTGTTGACTAGTAGTATGTTCTTACTTACCAAGAGCTTTTACCTGTGGTACTAGGTAATGCACCCCAACTAATGACTCTTAATTGTGAACATTTCTCAGATATACTAAAATGAAACATTTTGTTGCTCAAAAACAAAGCTTGAGGGAATAATAGCTGCCCATTTACTGACTGCCTCCCATGTTCTGGGTACCATGTGCTACAAAATTATTAGAGTTGTACTCTTTCATCTCCTGTTTTATGTGAGGTGCAATAACTTGTCGCGGAATGTAATGCTCATTTATAAACATTAATCTGACTCCAACGCTTATACTTTTTTGGCTGTACCTCTTATTTTGTGAGAGTTCTGAAGTTCAGACTTTCCTCAGTAAAGCTAGCTATAGCTATCACTAAGATTTGAGCACTTGCCAGGTGTTATGTGAGAGATTTACTTCACTACATTGACAATGTTTAGAACTGGGCACTCCACTCCCTATTGTAATGATGTACACCTTGAATGTTAAGAAGTTAAGTAACTTATCCCAAATATCTCAGCCAATGTGTGTTACTCTTTGACTCAGTTTAGTGATTCCAAAGTTTCTGACCATTTTACCAACAGTTTTTGAGTCTGTTAACATTACCTGGTTTATTCAGATTCTTGGCTACAGTATGAGTGAAAAGTGAGAGTGGGGCAGAAATCCAATTAAGACTTTTTTTAAATCCCCAGGTAATCTGAGTAACACTGTTTTATAGTCAGATATGCCAAACTGTCTTTTTACCGTGTACAGCTAGTATGAGGATTGACACCAGTGTCCATGGTGCTTCTGACATCATTTCCAAAACATAGATGTTCATTTGGTAGTTAAGATAGTCTTTGGTAAAGCCTTCAGTAACTGCTGTCTTCACAACTTTTTAGTAACTTCTGTCATAGGAGACATTTGTTTGCTTCTATAGGAATTTGCAACGCCACCAACAGATACCCCTGATAAAGGATATGTTGGTAAGTTAAGTGGTCTTATAATTTTCATACGAATATTCTTAACACATTTAATACTAATATTGTAGTTGTTACAGTAGTTGAGTTAAAGAAAATTATTTGTAAGATTTAGAAATAGACAAGAGTGAAGCAGACATTCCTAAAGTTTTGTTAGAAGATAACAAAATAGCATTTTCATAAACTTCCCCATCAAATGGTTTGATCAATTTTTGTTTATTCAGTTGTCATCAACTAAGAAAACAGACCTAATCATGGAAGGTTGTTACTACAAAGTTTTTTGTTGTTATTGTTTATACTACCATGTCACTATTTTCTTGGCTTGGTTTTCTTGAGTAAACAGTTTGAAAATGCAGAACAACTGGTTATGAATCAAGGAACTATCTCTTACAGATTGAGGTATTTTAAAGAAATGAAAAGAGCAGTGATTTCAGAGGACTAAGGCTTTAAATTTTTTAATTACATGCAGAGAAAAAGTTGGAAAATGCAAATTTTATTTAAGCTTGGGAGTCTTAACAAAGATCTAAAAAGTAACTGCAGTGCTTCCCACTTGGAACAGGCTGTCCATGTCTACATTTATCTTTGCAGTGGATTGATAGTACCTTTAACATTTCCATACACCAGATGAAGTTTAGTTCATAGCTGCAGAGTGTTTCTTTCAGTTCCTAATGTGGATCTACCACCTCTGTGTTCATCGAGATTTCGGTCTGGACCGCCTGGGGAAGAGGCCCAAGTGGCTAGCCAGTTCATTGCAGATGTTATTGAAAAGTAAGATCAACATATTTGACTAGCATTCATGTTCAGGTAGTTTTTGACCTTTCATTTATTTACTGTGCTCTTTGTCATTAAATCAAGTTCACAGATAATTCAGAAAGAGGACTTATGCATTTCTCCTGGAAAGGTAAGAGGAATAATAAAGAAGCAATACACTTTTATTAATCTTGTTTTTGCAGGGAGAACAGTGAAATTAAAATAACCCTCAGTAATGATGGATTGTTTTAAAATGGAACTCTAGTCACTTTATTTAGTTCATAAAACCTATTTTGACTAGGGAGGGAAGGTTATTCGTTAAGCTGAATTTTTTTCTCAATTTCTACAGAGAATTCAGTTATTTATTCCTTATAGTGTATTATTAATTTCTGATCAGTTTAGTCTACATGGTAAATTCCAAAATCTAAAAGTTTAGACCCTGGCTGATTACGGATTAGCAACTTTTCCTGTATAGTTGTATACAGCTCATTAGCATTTTAAAACCTAAACTTTATATTTAGTAAAGTCCTTGGAAATTTCTTCTAGACCTCTCACTCCCTTAAGGGAAATGGAAATATTTGCCACTTGTCAGTTGGATAATCAAAAGCCAGCTTTTGCCAACTGTCCTGCTTTTTAAGGTTGTGAGACCTTTAAAAAAGGTTGTCTTGTCTAACCAAGATTTCTGTGGCTTTAAGTTATTAAATGCCATATTCTATCCATCAGAACGCTTTAATTTTTTTTTGTATGAACTCTTTTTAGCTTGCTTGGGTTCTATACTGTGATCTCATTTGCCTTGACTATGATGGAAACATTTTGGATGCCTGTACATTTGCTTTGCTAGCCGCTTTAAAAAATGGTAAGCAACCTTATTAAAAGAAATATTCCTATGTTTGATGTTCTTTTTGTGAACTTTCTGAAAGCTTTTAAAGTTTTGTTGAGAACTTCTATTTATCATTTGTTTCTAGATTAATGAGCTTTTAATGTTAGCATGACTTTCCATGTCTGAGTCATTCTCAGAATGCCCTTTAGAAAGCATTCCCTCAACTACACCCATCTCTTTGGGGACCCGTTTTCCCTGTTAATATGGAGAGTTGTAAGATGAGAGTTGTAAAGATCTTTTAAGCATTCCCTAAAATTGTTCACTTGATTTTGACAAAAAAAAGTAGAGGTGGTGGTTTTTATTAAGGCCTATCCATAGATGTTTCCTTTAATAGTAAAGTGTCTTGGTAAGGGGTACAGGTAGATGACTTTTTTTTAGATTTCTATGACATGCAGATTTCCTTTCATTACAGTGAGTTGATTATGATTGATTTGATTGGTTAGAATAGGTAGTGAACATAGCAGTATTAGAATGGTTAAGGAAAGGATTTAAATTTGAATCATGACCTTACCACTATGCTCAACTTTTCTTAAAGGTAGATCTGTTAACACTCCTTTGATTTCTTAAACATTTTGGAAAACAGCTCAATGCCAGAATGTCAGATGTGAAAAAATATATTCATTCTGTCTTAATGTTAAGATAACTTTTTTAAAAAGCACAACTTTGACAAGCTTAGAGGGAGAAGTATATTGGCAAAGCACAGAAAACCATGTTACTTCAAGAAGACTTTTTTTGCTTTTTTTATAGTACAGTTACCTGAAGTTAGTATAAATGAAGAAACTGCTTTAGCAGAAGTTAATTTAAAGAAGAAAAGTTATTTGAATATTAGAACTCATCCTGTTGCAACTTCCTTTGCTGTGTTTGATGAGTAAGTTATTTTTATAATTATATATTTAAGACAATGGATTATGCATCTAACTCCTTAGTAGATACCTTAAAGAGACTGTTGCCATGGACATCTGATTTTCCACCTGTTTTCTCTTCAGAATTATTAGTTAACCCCTACACTTTCAAATGCATTCTGATTTGTTCTCTTACATGTTTCTTGGTTTGCTTATTCCTGTGTAATGTTAATTTTTAATTATTTAAGAATTTACCTTAGGCTGCCTTCAGTATTTGCAAGGACTGTATGTAACATTAACAAATTGAAGGGCAAAGGGTCTTACAGGGTAAATTTTAGGTTTAGAATGTTAGCTTTGCTAACATTCTATCGTAGTGTTCGATCCTAGCATCAACAGATAACCTACAATAAAATTATTTCATGATTAAAGAATTTACATTACTTTTTTTTCAAATAGTACTCTGCTCATAGTTGACCCTACTGGAGAAGAGGAACATTTGGCCACTGGAACCTTGACAGTAGTAATGGACGAGGAAGGCAGGTTATGTTGCCTTCACAAACCAGGCAAGTTCCTTCCATTTCAGTTCTAAATGTGTAGATGAACATTTAGAATGAGATTCCTTCCTATTACTATCATATTGTACACTATATTGTGCACTAATGATTCTTAAATTTATGAATGGACTAGAATCACTTAAGAGGTTAAGGTTTTGTTAAAGTGTAATGTGATAAATCTTGAGACACTGCCACTGGTTTAACATCATTGAAGTTTTTTGTTTAGCAACTTGACGTGATATTGATCTACAAAGTGAAAGAAAAATTGACTCTTAAGTGTTTATGCTATAATTTTTCAGGTGGAAGTGGGCTAACTGGAGCTAAACTTCAGGATTGTATGAGCCGGGCAGTTACAAGACATAAAGAAGTAAAAAAACTGATGGATGAAGTAATTAAGAGTATGAAACCCAAATAAACACACACATTTTTGAAACAGATTTGTAAAAATTGTATTTGTTGAACTGTGCACAAACCTTTTATACTAAATAAATATTAAACTACATTCTTCTGAAAGATGTTTCTATTAACTTCTTAGGTCACTTCCCTATGTTTTATATACAGTGAAACCGTTTTTATAAAGCAGTGACTTAGGCAAATGGACCCTAATAGTCTATTTATACCGTTTCCCTGTTTTTATTTAAAAATCATAGGGTTGTGCTTCTGTATAAAGTTTGTACATCTAGCAATGTAAAATACTGACATAAAAAAAAAACAAAACAACAAAATGAAGTAGAAACTCAGAATCCTTCTGATTCAATGCTCTTATGTTTTACAAAAAGAAAAATAATGCAAGACTCAGAATTTTGGAGTGGTTGGCGTGCCTCTCTTCATTTTACTTTTTGACTGGCTGCCTGTATGCCGATGACGATGTAGCTGAGCTGTTTGTGCCGCTGCTGCTGCCATAGCCATTTGATGCTGCAAGAATCGCAACTGCTGCAAAAGGGAAGGAGGAAAAAAAAATCAATTTATATTAAATGCAGGCAGGTACAGAAAGGTGCTTTTCCTGAGAATGATGAGAACAAAACTGAAAGGGTTTAGAAAGCACCAAGGTAACAAAAAGGGACTATACCACATCGAGACAATGCACAGTCAAACAGCACCAGTGGCACAGAAGCCTGCTGAGGGCTTTTAAAATGATTCTTGGTAAACTTCCAAAAATAAGTATTTCTGTTACTTTGCCCTGCCAGTCTATATTGCAGTAACTCAGCAACTTCAGTTACCATTTGTTATATGAGTTTATAGCAATATAAAACCACTTGCTTATCAAAATAGTCAACTATAATATGCTTGCTTCCTAAAATAACGGAATGACACTTCTAAAACAGGAATAATTTACTAATAGAACACTGATATACTTGCCTTTTTTTTTTTGCAGTTTTATTAGAAAGTAACCATTGGCACAACTATTTGAAAATGTATTAGAAGCTAGAAAAATGTATGTTAATGTGCCACCAGCACTTCATGAAATTGGTAATTAGGGGGAAAGTATGGCTTAAATGTATGTAAAATATTTAGTGCTCCAAGTTGACTGGCTAAAATATCAGACTTTTAAGTAAAATTTGCTAAATTATTTACCAATTAATGTATAGTCTCACAAGACAATGAAATAAAACTACAGGTATTTTGAGGTACTTTTGGAGCAGAGTATCTTTAAAAATGTACTCAGAGTGAAGTTGCTGGATTACTTGTATCTGTTGCTGCTGCTGTTGAAAGGCAGAGGAGAGCTGGAATCTCTGCTGAGGAAGGCTTTGCTCAGGTCTGTTCTCGGCAGAGCCAAGCTGAGACAACACTACAGAGAGGAGAAGGGGAAAGCAGGCCAGTCAAAAAGTTTGAAGGCTACCAGGGTTAGAAAAGGACAACACAGAAAATGAAATAGAAAAGTTATCAGTATGATTAATCTCAAGTATCAAATCACAGACATTTCAGAATAAATTTAGTACAGTCTCCTGTTAGTTGAGGGCACCACTGATTATAGAACTTCCTGTACACAAAAGGGAAGGGAACATGTGTACCACAGCAGTGTATCCCTCTCCTTGCATCACAATAACAATACTATTTTGCTGATCTGCTTTCTTACACAAGGTAAAATATAGTACATTATTTTAAAATATAAGCAATGTAGTAAGAAAGGAGGGTGGTGAGAGAAGTTCAAATTGCATTAAAGACAAAACTGGCAGACAAGTACTTTAAAGAAAAGATGCTGAGTATCAGACTTCACTACTGACAACAGAGATGGTGATATGAGATTGCAGTCTTTTCAAGCTGAGTGTGGTCACAGCAATCAAATCTCACTACAAATTAGAAAATTTCAGGTTTAGATAGTTTGGCTAAGCTAGGAACACAAAAGCACTCTTTCCAATAAATTACACTACAGCTATCTTAGAAAAGTGATAGTGTATGGGAAAGGTTTGTAGTCATAAATATTCATTTGAAACTTCACTAGTTCTAAATCGAAACTTTATAAGAACTTGCTTATTCTATCTTCAAAGGACTTTAAAATTTGGACATTGGGAGTTGTATTAGGATACTAAAGATAGTAAGTAAGCCCATACTAATGATTCAAAGTGCTGCCAACATGTTCATTCTATGTTCAAACTGTCACTGCTTTCTTACGAATTTGCTTGTTCTGCTTAATGTACAATCTTTAGCTTACAGGATAATCTTCATTCAAGGTAAATCTTTAGTTCACTAGTACTGGAACCAATGAGCCGCCTTCAGTATGATCTCATTTTTACAAATTACAGTGGCTTACAAAAGTTATGCTATTGCCCACTAAAATTTAATTCATGCAAGTACAAGAATGAGATTGTGGAAACTAAAAAAAAAGCAGTCTTAACCCAGAACCGAACTGTTTTGTAGCTTTTCAGCAAGATGAATAGTTGTGTAAAATTTTACCAACAAATTAGTATCAGGAAAACTGCTATTAATAAATTTAAATCAAACATTAGCAACAGACTTAATGAAAAATATCTTTGGGAGATCATTTGATCAATTTGGTAGCTCACACATTAAGTACAACTTTATTCTATGCTAATATATGTTTGCAAGAGAAAAAAGTAATTAAAAATGTCTAGATCCCAAAAAGACTAGCTACTTTTAGTGAATTCAACATATTGAAGTATAACTGATAGTATACTCAACACATAAAATTATTAACATACTAACCAGCTGCCTGTGACTGCATAAAACCGCCTACTCCAGCAAGGTTGATTACAGCAGCATGCTGAGCAGATAAGGCTTGTTCTTGACTGGTTGAACATTGGTCAGAGCCCTTAATAAAAATACAAAACATAAAATTTGAGTTGGTGAAAATATTTTTTTCCTGTATGAGAAAAACAGGAGATTAGATCTGGTAAAGATAACATAAGGTATAATTAAAGGTATTACTCAGAACCAACAAGAATAAATGTGTGGTACTTTTAAAACAGTCTTTCAGATTGATTTAGCAATTGGCTTGTTCTTTGGTGCTATGTCAATAACACCTAAGGCTTTTTAAAGATTAAAACATTGCAATATAGTGCTGGCATTTCTAATGAGATCAGTAGATCAAGAAATGGAAACAAAGCACACAGACTGTAAAGATAAAAAGAAACTCTTATTTGCAAATGGGTAGTTTAAAAAAGAAAATCCTAAGTAACCTACAAAAAGTTCCTGCTACTAAGTGAATTCATTAAGACTGCAAATTACAGAACCAACACATGAAATTTGTGTATTAGCAATGAATGTGGGAAATTGAAATTAAAAACAGTACTTTATACAACTGTTTACAAAAAAAAAAAAAAACCAACCAATTTAGGCTTAAATCTAGGATTTTTTTTAAAATAAACACATCACCAAGCAGGCCACAAAATAACTTGATAGAACTTGAAATAAGTATTTTCAGACGACAATGGAATCAAACTAGAAATCATTTATAGAAATGCAACGGGAAATACCAAAATATCTGCTTGCAAAAAAAAAAAAAAAAAAATCCAACCAATTTAGGCTTAAAGCTAGGAATTTTTTTAAAAAATAAACACATCACCAAAACAGGCCACAAAATAACTTGATAGAACTTGACATAAGTATTTTCAGACGACGATGGAATCAAACTAGAAATCATTTATAGAAATGCAACTGGAAATTCCAAATATTTGGAGATCAATCAATATAGGTTAACTAAATAGTCCATGGATTTAAGAGGAATTCACGAGGGACAACTGAAAATACTCTCCAGTATATGAAAATGAAAGCAGAACACTGAGCTGCACAAAGCAGCTCAAGAAGTAGTAACAAGTACACTTATAACACTAAATGTTTTAGAAAAGGCTTCAACTCAATAACCTAAGTTTCCATTTTAAGAAATTATGAAACTATGAACAAATGAAAACTATAATCTACAAGAAAATGTTCCAGGAAAATAGATCCAAATCTACACATTAAAAGGGTCAATATGAAAGAAAAACTGAGATATATAGCTAATGAAAATTTAGATTTCAAAGATAGACAAATTCTGGGGGACTGTAGACAAAATGATTAAATAACTTACAAAAAGCAAGATGAACATGACATTAGGCTTTCAAAATCATATAAAAAGCAAGTTCATAATGAAAAGCATTTTCTAATTTAACGAGACCCAGAATTACATAATTCAAGAACACATAAAATATGCTTTATAATGTTGAATTTTAAAAAAGGCTTCTTAAATATGACACCAACAATGTAGGTAATAAAAGTAAAAACATGGACTAGATGAAAATTAGTCCGGGCATAAAAGTACACAAAGAGTGAAAAGGTAACCCATGTAATAGGAAAAATGTGGAATAGATAAGACATTAATAATCCAGTATAAACACCTAAAACTCAAATTAACAAAATAACTGAATTTAAATATAGACAAAGAATCCAGGGAAATTTGCCCAACAATACACAAACTGCTGTAAGCACATTAATGTGGTCAGAATCTTCAAATAAATGATCACCAAAATGCAAATCTAAGCCCCAATGAGATATTATCAGATGGCTGCTATCAAAGCAACAAAACCCCCACCTAGTAACAAGTTTTAGCTAGGACATGGAAAATTTACAACTCTTGTGTACTAGTGATAGAGATGTAAAATGGTACAGCTACATGGAAAACAGTATGCAAGTTCCCAAATTAAAATGAAAATTAATTCTGCTCTAGCAATACTGTTGCTGTATGTATAGAAAGAATTCAAAACAAGGCCCTGAAGAGCTAATTGAACACCCTTGTTCATAGCCGCATTAGTAATAGTCTAAGATGGAAGCAACCCAAATGCATCAGGAAATGAGTGCATAAAGAAAATGCAGTATATACATAAACTGAAACATTATGAAGTCTTAAAAAAAAGGGAAGGAAGCTTTGTGCAGTGGCAGTATCACAGCCAATGAGGATTACTGACATGTGATTATTGGTAAGAAAAAGGAAGGAAATACTGCCACATCTACTACATGAATAAACCTTAAGGTTTTAAGTACAAAAAGCCCATCACAAAAAGTCATACTTTGAGTTCACTTACATACCGAAGTAGTCAAACTCTCTTAAACAAATAGAATAAAAGGGTGTTACTGCTTAATGGGTAGTTTTAGTTATAGATGAAAAAGGTTTGGAGACTGACTACCTAACATCAATGTACTTCATGACATAAAATGGATAATATAACAAATTTTACGTTACATGTATTTTACGAAAAATAAAATAATTTCTAAATCAATACTTTTATATCTAGCCTAATAATTTATACGTTAGAATTAAAAAAAAGTTTTGGTTTTTTATGTATATATTTTACTTATGCATATAGGAGCTGGATTGTAGGCCAGAGATTCAGGGTGGGTATGAGGATTCACCAAAGTAGGGAGCAGAACAGACAGATTCACTGAAATACACTGCTGAGGGGAGCGGCAGATGAGACAGGGGAGGTCTGCTACACAATGTGGGTCAGCTCCCTGGCTCAGGGCAGAACTCATGTTGCAATGGCTGCCCTGACAGCGCTGAGCCTTAACCTGTGTACCATCAGGGAAGCCCAAGAATTAAAAAAAGTTTTGAGTGTGTCCTTCCTCAGAGACATATTGGTGAGTAGATTCAAATAACTATTTGGTTAATTATGGCAAGACAGATGGTAAACATTACACATTACATGCATTTAATTGTGAGCTAACAGGAGCTCTGAGGGAAAGACACAGGAATCAGTTATCTTTTAGTTTGAAGATGATTCCAAAATGGAGCATGAATTAAGAAACATTGCAGTTCCTCCTTTAATTTACCATAGTTCTTATTCAAGCATGTTCATTCTATTTGGCAAATGTATTTGTTTTTGTCTGTAACTTTCTTTGCTAACGCTCCACAATAATGATATCCTAGTAGACAATATACATAAACAAAGTGATTACTTTTTGAAAATTACAGTCCACAAAGTAAGGAAGAACCGGGCCTGAATGTGATACACTATGGCTGTGACCAATTTTTAACTTTGGTTTTGTACTTAGATGGAAATGACATTAGTTAGAATGGCTGTTGTAAAAATTAGAAATAGGCACACTATTAACATATTGTTACTTAAAAAAGTACTGGAAAAAGGCCCTCCCTCGTGGCGCAGCGGGTTAAAGCACAGCACTGAGAATCTAAAGCCGCTTCCTCATGAGTTCAATTCCCGCCTGCCCTGGAGGTGACCACATGGTGTGGCAGATCTCTCCTGACCCGCCCGCTGCTCCCCTCAGCAGTGTACTTCGTTGATCTGCCTGTTCTGTTCCCCACTGTCTCTGGTGAAGCCTCTCACCGCCCCTGAGCCTCTGGCCTGTACCCCAGTTCTGTACGCACAAATAAATAAATCTTTAAAAAAAAAAGTATTGGAAATGTTTAAACAGATTAAATAAACTATACCTGAAATATAAAGACATGCATAGTTCTGTAATACAAAGCATATATAAAGTGAGAAGTCACAAACCTGTTCCCCTGGCTGCTGAGGACCAGAAGTTGTGGGTTGCTGAGGTTGCTGTGGTGTAAACTGTGAGAGTTGCTGTTGTTGTTGCTGTTGCAGAGTGTTAAAAATGAGAGAACCACCTGGAAGCTATTAAGAATGTAAGCAAGGATCAGTCAACTCCATATTAATTTCTTTATTCCACAAATATGGAGCATATGGACTATGTGTCAGTTTTTTTCTATGGAATGTAGTAACAAACAAAAATCAAACTAAAACACCTGTCTTTAAAAACATCATCTATTGAAAACTAATTTTTAAGTACTATTACTATGGTCTCCCAAATATGTCAATACTCTCAAACATAAATCTCCTTTAAAAGTTAGCTACCCATATACACACTTAATTCTTCTCTATCAACATATAATGGTATTAAATGCATTTCTTTAAGTTCTGTATCAACAATCTTATTCATTTCCCAAATGTTTAAATACTGGACTTTAACTCTTAAAAGATGTAGCAAAACAAAGTCATGAGCACTAAATTCTCCACCTTTACCTTCTCTTTATATGTTGACATTAATAACATATATGAGAAAAACACCATATTTATGTATTACAATCTCTAATAAACTTAGCAAATGATTACTGGGTACAAAGCACTGGGTTAAGAAATAATATAAAGAAAACATATTGTTTAAAAACTCTGTTTAAAAGCAGAAAACTTGGAAACAACTGTTTTTATACATATGTACACATAAAATGTCTGTTGAGTGAGGAATAATTTTGTAAGTATAATTTACTGCTTCTATAGTTCCATTATCCCTGTTAGTTGTCAAATGCTCCCCACAGGAATAGTTTAGGTCCTGAATATGCAGGGATGCTAAAGTCAACAAGAATGAAGTGTATGTAGGATATCAATTTTTTTCCATATTTATTTGACCATGCAAAAGTAGCAGCCAAAACCATCTCCTTAGAAGATTCTGAACAAAATCTAAAACTGCAAATGCTCATAGTACAAGTATGTCACATTGTCTTTAAAAAAGTCAAAGTATGAAATCTGTAGTGAAAAGCAATGCTTCATGTTTACCTGAAGTAGATTTAAGGGTCTGAGACTTGAAGTATTTTTTAAGCCAAATGGAACACCTGTTAAATAAAATGCATAGTTATAAATTGAATAAACTGAAACTTTATATACTTGTAAGTATTTTATAATTTAGTAGCTGCAAATACAATACTTAAGTACTTCTGCAGATTGTGCTCATTTTCTAAACTTCTATTATTTTAAAACAAAAAACTTGCACATCAATATATATCAACACTGAGACGATCTTATTCAAATGGTGAGCAACAAATATATGTAATAAAATGTATTTCAGAAACTGAGACATTTTTATCTCTATTTTGACTACTGGTTTAAGGAAGTATAATCTGGAGATATTCAAAGTGTATGAAGGCAATAAACTTATCACTGTTGTGAGGGTATACATTTCAGGTACTGACATCCACATGCATTCTAAGTGTTAAAGAATATATATACAATGTTAATGCAAATGAGTGTTACTATTTTTTAGTACAAATGCTAATATTAGTAATGCCAAAGGACGATGGATTCTGTGTAAAGTTAAAAAAAAGAACATTACTGAATAATGCTTTTAATTCTAAACTCATTCCCAAAAATGTGTGATGCAATATAGAGCACATCTTAAAGCCAGGGCTGTATAATTCCATTAGTTTGTGGCCACATATAGCCTTTGTCATAGTATTCCTTTTCATGTTTTTCTTTAGGGAAAGAAAAAAAAAAAAAAAACACAACGAAATACCATTCTTAGCTTTGACTGTGACTTAGAGTTGCCCAATCCTAACTTATGAGTTTGTATAGTTTGCTAAGTAGCTAAATGTAAAAACTAGATGTGTACCTAATCCTCTAAGCAGTATACAGAAAAAAGACATTAGCAGATAGAAATATTACTGTACTGATGTCTCCCTTCAGCTAGTATTTTTGTGTGATAACAAACTATGTAGAAAGGCAGATGATATCTACCTAGAGCTTACAGCAGGTAAAATACACTTTTTAAAATCTCTTCATTTATTTTTCACAGGTAACAACTAAAAGTAATTATTTTTACTACCATTTTAAATCAGAAGTAGCTGAGACTACAAGAGAAAAACTAAGTGAATTCTTTTAGGCTGCAGCAGCAATTACAGCCACCAGGTAGTTACATAAGGATATATACATCTACATTCTCATTTCTAGGGCTACTGCCACTAACTGCACATTTGCACATTATAAGAAAGTTATCAGCTAGAATTAGGAAATTAGAGCAAAATATAAAGTATATATAAAATGTTATCTGGATCCTTATAATTCTAGAATAGTTTTGACAAATCTTTTTATTCTTACTGTCAAACTTATCTTTCCTGTAAAACTTTTCCTCAGTAGTGATTATGTTCCAAAAAATAATATCAAAAAAGAAAACCTTTATTACATATACTGAAAGATAGTTGTTACTACTATTGCTACTACTATTATTGCTGATGACAGCAAATATTTTAAGATGCTTATGTCTCAGGCACAGCTGAAGCACTTCATTGTATTACTCATTTAATCCTCATAGCTCCGAGATAGTTTTTATCACTATCCCCATTTTACTTATTACGAAAGTGAGGCACAAAGGTAATTTCCTCATGAATACAAGTTAAATTGTACAATGAGGATTTTAAACTCAAGACCATTTGGCTCTCTAATCTTGGCTTTTAACTATCATGCTGTGTCACCTTCCCTGCAGAGTGTATGTTTTCAAAATACAGCTCCTTTACCTGATACAGGGCTGCACTGTTAAGAATAAAATTAGCAATGGGGGGGAGGGGGGGTGGGGAGGGAAATGCACGGGATTATGGTGATGGCACACGGGTGACTTGGTGATGGGAAACCACGGGGATTACAACTGAGATGGAAAAAAAAAATGTACAAAATGATGTAAAAATAAACTTTTGTAAAAAAAAAAGAGTAAAATTAGCAGAGTTAATTTTATTACATTTGGAAGGCAAAGATAAGCTCGTGTATTTACCAAATTTCTTTCCAGTTGATCACTAGATAATTTTTTATTAAAAAAATCCAAACTTTGGGGATTCCCTGGTGGCACTGGGTTTAAAGTCAGTGCTATCAAATTCTTGGCAGCCACTGCAGCATAAGTTTGATCCCTGGCCAGCAAGCTGATAAACATGGCAAACAGACCTCTCCTGTCTTGCCCGCTGCTCCCCTTAGCAGTGTATTTCAGTGGAACTGCCTGTTCTACTCCCTACTTTGTCTCTGGTGAATCTTCGAACCCCCAGCAACTACACCTCAATTCTTGTGTTCATTAAAAGTGAAAAAAAGCAAAAAAAAAACCCCTCAAACTTAAAAGACTTGAAATGATTACCAGACTTCATAAAACAATGATAAATGTCTCAATAACACCATTAAAATGACACTTTCACATAAGCATTTGCTTAGTTTTAAACCGGTTAATATTTCCAACATTCTGACCTGCTTGGGAAGCTGCTTGCATTGCACCAGGCAATGCATTGGGTAGCAGACCTCCTGAGGGTAGAAGGCCACTCAGATTTATTCCTGCAGGAGTTATGGCACCAGTATTACAGCCCAGCATAGGATTTGAACCACTCATCAGAGCCTGAGCTCCACTGCAGGAGAATAAGACAAGGCATTAAATTTGCAGGATAAAGGGAACAGACACATAATTAACTGGATTAAAAAACAAAACTACCAAGCCCACAAAATTAGGTATTACTTGTTATAAACTTCAATTTTGAGGCTCAGTTTCATTTTAATGCTACAAAATAACAAGTTGGCTAAAATTAAGTGCCTTATATTTATCAGTTTGAAATATAACCTGGAAGAGTATTTATCAAAGGACTGAAACATGGTAACAAAGAAGAATGAACAGGAAAATCTGAGCAGCTGTCAATGTATAGTACCATTTTAGTGCTGCAAAAAGATCTATTTCCTAAAATGAACACATACTTAAGACAGCTTCTATTTACATCTATTTTCAGTTTCTGTAATATGCGTTTTGTTTTTAATTTCACAAAAAGACTTCAACCAGAACAGTAAAAATATATTAAAAAAAAAAAAAAGGAATCATGGCACTGATAACCAAAACTTACCAAACAGAGCCCACTACATTGATGAAGTTAAGTCCAGCAGAGTTTGCCATGACCTGGGTGGCTGTGGTTCCTGTAGTTATAGATGTTACCATGGTGGAAAGAGGAATGGTCGTTACAGGCATTGCCTGGCTCAGAGACCTTTGCTGCTGAGCAAACTGAGTTAACAAAGTGGGCTGAGGGGTGAAGCCTGAATCTTGGGGAGTAGGGGTGGCTGAAGGGATAATAGGAGTTGAGCTCTGAGCATCAGGAGGGTGTGGGGCCGATGAAGGGGTTGGTGTAGGAGTAGATGGCTTAGGAGTTCCAGATCCTGCTCATTGAGAAAAATAAAAATTGCTAGTTTGTTATAAATGGCCAGTCCTTTTTAAAATAAGGTTAATGGAATCTTACTTAGCACTGACAATTTGTTCCAGTTTTTTTTAAAGCAGTTAACTGCAAGTGTTAATTTCTACGCGAAACATGAGTGTTGCTACACTCAATTACAATTAAGGATGCAGTATATCACCTAAGAATCCCATCAAAGATGCTATTACATTAACAGTAAAATATAGACATTTGTATTCTACCACAATACCCACTTAAAAGTTAGTTTCCTACATGCTGCCTTTGGCCTAAACAGTTTAAAAGGAATTCAAATTAATTTTGTTATTTACTATTTCACTAATTTAGGACTTCATTTAAAAATATTGCTTATTTTCTGTAACAGTCTGAGATAAAACTGAACATATTTAATAAATTACATGTGGTTAACAATCATATTTGGCACCTAAATATACATGTTTAATTCCTAACACATCAAGTTTAACCTGACAAACAAATTTACAAAACACAGTAATAAAGCAATTATTTGATAGATAATACTGCATCTTTAACAGTAACTGTGTACTTCTGTTTAAATGTAGAATGTATAGAAAATCTGTTGTGAATGAAGTATGCACAGTTTATCAACTTTTTAAAAAAACAAAAACAAAAAACAAAAACCAAAAAAATAAAACCAAAAGCTCTTGAGGTGTTTTCTTTTTTAGCTTTCATGTCCTGCAGAAAGAAAGGAAAGAAATGTGAATGTCCAGAAGCTGTCACTCAACCCTTACTTAAAGTAACAACTGTGTGCAGTAGATTAACATAATCCAGACCCACAACATAAGAAGTGTGAATAAGACTTTCAGGAAATTTATAAATTTTCTTTGTGCAAAACAAGAAGGCAGAAAAATTACACCTTTTGAGCTATCAAGATGAAGATGTTTATATCTAATGCGAAGACCACCCTAGCACTGTGCAGTGTACTAAAACTTTCAGCACACGTTACCTATTAAAAAAAATCTAAAAAACTGGAATGCCTTTTTGCATTTTTGCAGATTGGTAACTATATAACTCAGTTGACTAATTTAAAGAAATTCTCCCAAACTTGCTAGAATTTTTGTATAACTTTGTTTAAAAAAAAGTACTCAATAGTAAAAATTACATTTTAGTTTCTTCAGAATAATGCTAATGATCATCATCACATTTTTAGTAAACTGACAATAATTTAAAAGAGTGTAGGAGTGTATTTTAGAAGTCAGCTTTCAGTTTATTGTATTACCACTTTGGAACTGGTTGGCTTCTCACACAGACAAAGATGACTGCAGCAACAACTCTTATGACATTTTTTCATATTATCTGCATATAATTTACGTAAGATGTAAAATGATACTAGGGCAGGTACCCTGGTTAAAAAGGTATTTTGGAATCATAATGCCATATTTAACTACTAGGTTAATCTTTTATGAGATGTGTAGGTTGTAAGTTTTAAAGAAAGGTATACACAAAGTGCATACATAAATACAGGAAAACAAATACAATTACAATAAACACATAATACATACAGTCAACAAGAGATTTGCCTGATGCTTCTCCAAATATATGTATTTTGGGTACACAGTACATTCAGCTTTCACTATTCCATCGGTCAAAAAAAGCTGTCTTAAGAAACACTAATGCAAAAACTTATGAAGATTTAATGAAGAATTTAAGTTACGACTCACTTTGTGATGAACTGGCAGGTGACAGGGCAGCCGGAGAAAGCATGCTCACTTGACTGAGCTCCACAGATGACTTCCGAGAGAGACTTGGGGGTTTAGAAGCAGGAGGTGGAGTTGGAGATTTAAGAAAACTGCTTGCCTGTTGTGGTGTAAAATAGTTACCTAGAAAGATATAGAAGTCATTGCCTAAATGTACAATTTAAACTTCTATGAATTGTGCAAATCAAAATGAGTAACATTTTTAAAAAACATTATAATCGTATACTTCTTACAGTAGATTACAGAAAATCAAGAAATGTATTACCTGTAGAGCTATTTCCTGAGCTTGAGGGAAGTTTGATGGGTGGAGGTCGATGTTTTACTCCCTTCCCCAATACTGAAGACTGAACTGAAACAGTCTCTGGCTGCTAAGAGACAGTACATTAAGTATACTTGTTAAAATCAAAGTCAAACCAGAAATTTTAAAGTTAATAATGCTGCAACTACCAGAGAAGGTACACAATGTAAAACTAGAATATTCTTAGTGAAGACAGATGTTACAACATGATTTCATATAAGGAGAGCCACAGAATAAATTACACAATCTATCAAGAAAAGAAAAATATCTGACTGAGTAATAAGGTAAAGAGAAAGAGTTTGAGGGAGACAGGCAGACAGTCCACCTTTAAATATTTTCAGGAAAATAATAACTTGAAGTTAGGTGATTAGTGTTCACAAATGTTCAATATAAAAAGGAAAAAAGTTCTATGGTATAACTGAAAATTAACATTATAAAATATTAAGCATATTAAACACACACAAAAAATAAAAGCAAAACTAAACAGCATTCTAACACTCAAGCAATAGTCCTTAATATTTCTCAGATTTCTTATGGAACACTTAAGCACAAAGAGTAGTGGCACACATAAGTTAGGAATAAAAAAGCAACCAAACACACTTCTGTTTCTTTCCCTGGAGAAAGCTGATTCAGGCTTGCTGAACCACTGGAACTGTGTGACATTTTGACTGGACATTTCGCTTCATTCTGGACCAATTCCTGGTACTGATTGACTACTCTGAAACAGTAGGGGGAAATAAGTTAATGTTAGTTATATACAAATCGATAGCAAATGATGAAAGAAGTTGTATCAAAAATTAACACAAAAATTAAAATCATACACTTCACTTTTGTCCTAAGAGTATTTTATAATCTTTCCAGTGGCAAGTTAATGCTCAAAACAATTCTCTAATAATTAAGATACGCTTCAATATCTTGTTTCTTATACAGAAATAACAGGGATTGTCAACCAATAAGCAACCAAAGCAATTATCCTTTGATTTCTACTTTCTAACTAGTGATCAAGAAATCATCTTTAGCTATATCTCTAACTTTTTCATTTAAAACAAATTATTAAGTATTTCATTTTTGTTATTTTCCTAACTGTATAGAAAAATCCCAACACCAAAAGCACACTACAATCAAAGTTGCACAAATGGAGCAACTTCTATCTTGTAGGAGTCTAACTTTTTAATTCTAGGCAAATCAAACGCAAAGGTCCAAGTATTCTTACCTCTCAGCATCAGTCTTTGATCCAATAATGAACCTAAAATGGTAATAAAAGGAAGTATTTGGTAAGAATGTCTTAAGGAGCATTGCATTACTTTTCATGGCTTCCACAGTTATTGGTAGTACTTTTACAAATTAAAACCTACTAAGATAATTTAAAAAAAATTTAAATATATAAACTTATTAAGCAATGACCAAGTATTGCATGCATTATAAATTAATTCTGTGACTAACTTGATCAATTTAAGGATGATTAACTTTGGCACAAAACTCCTCTTAAAACAAAATCTGGGTCAAAAGTTACCAAGTGTTATACAACAAGTATATTATCTTTCCCAAAATTTAATAAACTACTGTGTACAAGGCCTTTGGCCCTTCTTTCTTTTGAACCTTTGACTTTGGAAGTCATTATTGTCTATATAACAGTATCTTAGAATATATTTTAGACAAGGTAGTTTGTTGCCAATTCAAATAAAGTGTTTTCATCTATCTTTTTCAAGTGTGGCATGTATGATCTCTTATATTGAAATGAGTATTATTTAATTACCAATTTGAATGATCATCTGTGGAGGAGCTGAAATATAAAATGTAAAGAAGAAAAAAACCTGGTTAATGCAGGTCAAAACTGAACTTCAGTTACTCAATCAAGTAACCTGATTTATTGATGAATATGAATGAATGAATGAATGGTAACAGACTATGCAGCATTTTGTGCCACAATGATGTAAAAACAAAAAATTGGGTTCTCTTGTTAAATGTAATCTGATGGCTTTTTGAATTATCTTTTCTTATAGTGAGACAACACATGAGATGCCCTTGTGTTTTAAGACACTTTAGTATGTAACATGAAAAACTGGTAGGAGGAAAAAATTAAACTGATGATCCCTCACTATACTATTTCCACTAATTTTTACTTAGGTATTAGAAAGTTATTCTTTAATATCCATTTTTGTATTGTAAATTTTTATTCTATTTTCTCTAACAAAAGAGGTTTTATACATGATGTAACATAAACCTAGTTCCTGCTCTTTTCTGTTGAGCACCCTTTAATTTCTTTTCAAAACAGCATTAACTTGACTAAATATATTTAGTCTTTAGGTTTTTGAAGATCAAATATATACTGACATATTTCTAGAGGCAACAACTACATGTTTTATAGCTTTTACATTTATATAGCAAATTGTTATTTAAACAAACTACTGTCTAGAAACAATGCTCACAGAGAGGTCAGAGTCATTAGTTGGCAACAAAGAAATAATACTAGGAAGGTTATGACAGGCATATCTTCCCCAAAGTATAAAAAAAAATCACAGAAATTTTATTTTAAATAATTCAAATAATAAAGTAACTGAAATTTAAGTTTAGTTAGGTTCATAGTCAAATCTAACTGGAGCACTTAACAAGTGAATCCCAGTAGGGAATTTTTTTAAAAATTATGATTTATTAGTAGTTGCTAAGTAAATTATAATGCTCAACTTGGCTAATTACACCTATTTAAGAGAACTCACTGGGCAGGTGACATCTGGCTGTCACTTTCTTCATCTTCTTTACATGGCTGTATTTTACCATAGTAAAGTGGATCGCCGAGTGACTGCAAAATAGTCAGCTTTGTTTTCTGATATTGATTACCAGCTTCACATTCAAATACATAATCATCTTTCACATCCTGAAAAAGAAATCCCAAATGAACACCTTCTCTGGTAAAAACATCATCAGAACTAAGAAAAACCAGGCTAACACTCTAACTTATATCTAGCAATAGAAGACACATGGCACTTAGGCTACAGGTCCTTTTAACACTGCTTAGAAGAGGAAAGCCTGATTCTTTGGAGTGAGAGGTTCACCAGGATATTTAGTTAACCAAGTTTCAGTGGAAGGTGGCAGAATTTTACATACTGGACATATAAATGCAAATAATAAATCATAAAAGGACAAAACTTTCAAAGGCAATTTTATTTTTGTGGTCCATATAAAATATTTCACTCAATTTAATGTATTGTTGGCATCTCCACATCAGTTATTACTACAATTAAGGAAACTTACACAAAATACATCTCCAGGAGTAATTATAAGTTGAAAAAGAGAACAAAACAGAACTTTATGAAAGCAACCAGTTGTTTCTTCTTTACAGTCACTAAACCCCCTAGGCAAGGCCTTTAAATAAAGAAGATCCCAAAGTAAAGGCAACTATACTTTATGTTTAATAACTCAGATCCTCTGCAATGCTTACTTACATGGGCTGGCCAGACTGTTGGCTGTGAGTCATCAGATTTGATACACTTCTCTACCTTAGCATATTTCTCCACCTAAGTAATCAAATGATCGTCAGATATAGTGGAATCAGCATTATGACCGAAGGAAAAAACCCTGGCTTGCTGGCAAGTGAGCTACAATTTAACATGCAACTCAGGCGATTTGTATATATATCTTAGAAAGCACAGTTTTAGATTTCACCCTGTCTTGAGAACTAAATCCTACCCTTTTGTATTACATGAAACATTTCTTATTAAGCCCTATTCATCAAGAAGCACAAAAGTTACCAAAGATCTCACAGCTTACTCCCGTGTGTGTATCTATAAAAAGTCTAAATACATACATACATAATTTACACACACACACACACACACACACACACCTTTTTGATCCTTTTGGTTTTTTACTTTTTACAGTAATTTAAAATCACATATAATAAAAACAGTACACAAACTAGTGCAGGAAAGATCAAGAACACATTTTAAAATAGCTAATCAGCTATAAAGAACAGAGTGCAAGAAAATAAAACATGGGATCTCTACCTTAAGATTTCTTTACTGCTTCTGACTATTTATAGGATATGTGAATTATGGTTCAACAGAGGAAACCACCCAAGATTCCTAATCTTGGCCACTGCTCTAGTATTCTTTTTAAACTAAACCAGTTTGAGAAAAGAAGAGTTCTCAGAAAATCATAATATTATGAAAAAAACTTATAAGTATTTAATATGTATTATAATATACATGTTTTTATATATTTTAAAATTCTTTGGGTATTAACCCCATCATAGTAGATGTATATTAAGGATTCATAGCTTCATACAAGCTCATGTGAGAAAAAATGAGCTTTGATCTAAAAGGAAAATCACTTTCTTTAGACTCTTTGTTTTCCAAAGTACAAGTTACTATTAGATAACCTTAGGAATTTTACATAAAAATGCAATTCAGGGGCCCTCCCTGGTGGCGCAGCGGGTTAAAGCACAGCACTGAGACTCTAAAGCCACTTCCATATGAGTTCGATCCCCGCCTGTCCCGGAGGTGACCACATGGCGTGGCAGACCTCTCCTGACCCGCCCACTGCTCCCCTCAGCAGTGTACTTCATAGATCTGCCTGTTCTTCTACCCACTCTGTCTCTGGTGAAGCCTCTCACCACCCCTGAGCCTCTGGCCTGTACCCCAGTTCTGTATGAACAAATAAATAAATTTAAAAAAAAAAAAATGCAATTCAGGAACTGACTTACATCCACTTCGGAAGGTATGGCCAAATTACAGGGACTGCGTTTCCACATATCTACACACTGAAAAAAAAAATTAAACAAATATAATGAAAATGCAAAAAAGGGCAAGGCTTAATTCAGAATAAGTTTCATTTTAAAATATATACTTACATTCCCTGCCTTAGAAATTTTGAGGTCATAATGCTGCCCTGCTTTTCTTTCCTTTCTTTTTTGTAAGAAATCAAGTAATTTTAGTTGAGGAGGAGGTGGACAATGAGATAGATCCTGTTGCCGATTCATAGTGGACCTGGAATACCTCTTGAAACATCTGAAATATTACAGAGATTGAACTAAACAAACTAATGAAAAAAAATGTAGCATATAGATTTATACTAGTAAGCACTAATAGGTAATTAAGTCAAATATTTATAAAACACAATCACTTGCTAATAAGCAATGTCCTAAGCACTGGTAAATCATGACCACCACCAAAAATTACTACCAGGCATCTGATAGTCTGGAGGAAAAGACAGATACTCACAGGTAAATAGGTGAGGTCCCTTGAATAGCAATAAGCTATGTATTTTATGACAGGGGGGACATAATCAGGTATGAGAAAGGAAGGGCTCTGAAGAAAATAATGCATGAACTGGGATACAAATGATAAGAAGGAATCAGCTGTGGAAAGGTCACAAAGCAAACATCTGAAGTAGAGAAAAGAAATTTAATAAGGCGCTGAGATAAGAACAACTTTTTTTAAAAAACAGAAAAAAGATTTAATCAGAGCACCAGTATCTACAAAGTAGGAGATGAGGTCAGATAGTTAAGGATTCTTGCGATTCAACAGATTTAATGTGAAGCTGCAATGGGATTTCTTTTTTAAATTTAATCAAGTGTGGCGTCACCTACTGACATTTTTAAGTGATTATTCTTGTATCTGCAGCAAATTGACCAAAAAGGGAACAAAGGTAGTGATGACTAGATAGGTAAGAGTTTTAATGGAGTCAAGGTTAAGATGATGGTGACTGGCTTATGGTATTAGTAGTAGGTATGGAAAGAGATGTGGACAAAAGCACAAGGAGAAACTGTAAGACTGCTAACATTGTAGGACTGATCTTAGGTGAACTTATTTCACTATTTCCTAAATAGTATCTTCCCTTAACACATGTCATTTGCATAATACATGAGAGAATTAGAAAATGAATAGGGCTTTTTTCGAGTCCTTTAAACTTGCAAAGTGCATAACTAAATTGTTACAAATAATTAGCCAAATAAAAAAATTAATATGCATTCTATAATTTTACTAAGTAGAAAACATAGGTAAAACATAAAAAGTAATTACTAAGTTACACATTTTAAGATGACTTCTAAAACTGAGATTTTTCCAAATTAAAAAATTATGGGGCTCTCCCTGGTGGCGCACTAAGAATCGAAAGCCACTTCAGTATGACTTAGATCCCCTCCTGCCCTGGAGATGATTGTCATGGCTCGGCAAACCTCTCCTGGCCCACCTACTGCTCCCCACAGCAGTGTACTTCCTTGATCTGCCTGTTCTGCTCCCCACTGTCTCTAGTGAATCCTCTCACTGCCCCTGCACCTCTGGCCTGTGCCCCAGTTCTGTATGCACAAATAAATAAATAAATCTTAAAAAAAAATTATGAATCATTTCATAAGAATATTAATACTGAAATCTAAATCTAGTTACTTGGGTATAGAGAGTAATAAATTATAGTTTACGCTTCCTCTTTCATATCTTTTTGGTAACTAGACTCTAAACTTAGTTTATTCTTAAAAAAAATGAAGAGAATGTATCACATTTAATAAATAGTGAAGAATATTTAAAAAAAATCACAACATACCAAATAAAGAAACAAAGAAATACAAAGGCATTAAAAATCCTATTTGGAAAAAAATATATATATATTTATATCCCTTATATATAATTTTGGGGAAAAGGTTACCAAAAAAATAGCAAAATTGAAAGCTACTCATCTAGCAGCACTTTTCGTTCACACATCTAACAGATAAAATACCTTTTCATTGGGCGTGTGTTCATCTTTTGCTTGTTATAGAGCAGTCTGTTTGCAGTGCAAGTTACTGCTATTGAAGGGTCAAGACACAATGGTTCTGCTGTAGCTAGGATCAGTTGGCTCTCAAGCAAAAGTTTGTCTTCCTGAAATGTGGAAAAGAATATGCCAATACTAAATTAAAGATTTCAAAATTATACATATCATTTAATGTAAAACTATTCCTTGGAGGTCTATTACAGTAAAACATAGTATTTTAAATTCTAATCTTTGGGTATCAATTTTAGAAACTTGACAGCATACTGGCAATTCAGCAACTAATAAGAGTACAAAAAGGTCAAATTATAAGAGTACCTACTGATTCAACAATTATTTATGAATAACTATATGTGCTGGGTACTGTTCTGTGGTTGAAGATAAAGCAGAAAACAAACAAAACATCATCTACTTCTACAAAGCTTACAGGATTATGATGCATCACAGCACTTTTGAGTAAATGATATGTAATGACCCTATTCTATACTCAACTTTATTCCAGAATATAAGTCATCACCCTAGTAACTGTATTAACCCTGTTCATCCAATTCTAAAATATACAGACTTTTTGTTATTCTAATGTAACTTACTTTATTGAATCCTATTCTTTTAAGCTTAAATTTTGAAATATTGTTATAACTAATTTTTTAAAGTTAAAATGAGCTAATAAGAATTTTCTACCAAAATTGAAACATTGTTTTTAGAACTCACATTCAACTTTTATGATGACAATTTTCAAATAGATAAAAACCTATGTGACAACAGCTATGTATCAACAATCAATTTTATTAACACCCATCCTTCTAATTTCTTTAGAATTTGTTGTGAATTTCAACTTTCTATTACTTCACCTCAATATATTCCTGAATTATTTCATGAATATACATGTTGTTAATTGATAAGTAAGTCTATTATCTAGGCTAGATTTAAATTTCTCATTCTGTCAGAGCTGGTTTGAAGAACTCAGAGAAAACCTACATACCTTTTCTTATTCAATAAAGATCACCTCTTCTCCCATCATTCTTATTTTTGGTTTTCCCATATACTTGCTTTGCTGGATTTGTTCAACTGCTTTCTCACTGTCTCATTTAGTTTAATCTGGCTGTCATTTAATGGCTTCTTTAATTCCTTGAAACCTCCTAGCTAGAGCTAGAGACTTGACTTAATCAGGTTCTTTTTTTTCTTTTTAAGTCAGACCAGAGTTCTTCACTGGTACTAATGTGTGCTTTCTCTTACCTTACATTTCGGGCATTCAAAGTTCCACTGGGACTACTTTATTATGTACACTTTTAAAATTAAGGCAACATTTACTCACAATACTGGATAAAACTGAGGCAAGCAATGACCCTGTCACACTTTCACAACAGCAGTTTTAGTGAGATCTCTGCATTAAAAAATGCCCATAGATTTATCTAAAAGCTTTTCATATCTGCAAGTTACAAATGTCCAGAGTCATTAAGACTTTCAAACTGGGATTTTTCTTTTTTGGCTGACTTCAATTTTTTATCTATAAGCTTCAAATTATGTTCTTTAAAATTTTTATGAGTACTACTTAGTATAAAAGGTTTAAACTTCAATAAACCAGAGGAAATAAACGATCTCTGCATTTTCCAAGTAGTCTCTTAAACAAAGTATTTACCACTTTTTATCTAAATATCAAGGGAAAACAAATTTAATTTTACTGGCATATCATAAATCAGATAAAAATTATCTCATGAGATAGGGAAAATGTATAAATATGACAATGCAGCATGTGACATTCAAAATTCCACTGGGACTACATTTTATATATATATATATATTTAAATTATGGCAACATTGATTTACAATATCTTATAAAATGCAGGCTACCAAAAAGAGGGGGGTGGGCATGGGAACAGAGGAGACAGGTTCCAGTGGTCTATGAGGACTCTTGGTGATGAGTGCTGTATAGTAACATGTATCCAAAGAGGTAGGTATCTATTCCCTTAACTCATATACAGTATTATAAACCAAACTGGTGCTTTCAAAATTCTATCCTTTCTTTTGCCATCTATTTGTTGGAATTTTAAAATTTTCTCTTCTGGGCCTCCCTGGTGACACAATGAGGTAAAGCACAGCACAATGAAGCGATCTGCAGCACAAGTTAGATCCACGGCCAGGGAAGTGACCCACATAGCACAGCCGACCTTTCCGGACACTCCCACTGCTCCTCTCAGCAATGTATTTCTGTCTTCCTGCCTATTCTGCTCCCCACTCTTTCTCTTGTGAAACTTCTCACCCTCCCCACCCCCACGCCTCTGAACTGTGCCCAGTTCTTGTATACATAAATAAATATTTTTAAAAAACTCCTCTTTGTTATGATATCTCCCAGTAAAAGGTTATTATAGTTTCTTTCTAATGGTGTCCAATGATTTTTTTTTGAGCATATTTTCAATCTTTTGTAGACGAAAAGCTTATAGCCCAAACTAAAATATAGCATATGACAGTTAACCATTGAGTTGAATATTACTTTATAATCATATTTCACAGAGGGAATAATTTTCCTTACTTTTAGTTACCATCCCTCCCTTTCTACAGTAACAGATAAGTATTTGAGCACTCTTTGAAGGGGGACTTTATATGAGTAAAAACTGAAGGGTTAATAAGTTCAAAGTCCTCCTACTGCTGCAACCAGTATGTAATACAAAAAGACAGGCTAGACCTACTTGACAGAAAAAAACAAAGTTATCTATACCCATGGTACAGATAAAATTATAAATTTAAAGATGATGAAAAAGTGCTGGGTAGACAGGCCTGCCCCTGGTCCCAAAGCAACGGAGATAGTAAACTTAATTACTTGAGGAAATACTGTGTGTATGAAGAGACCATTAACTTCTAAAACATAAAAATGAACCAAAACCTTATGAATAAAATTACAAGCAAAAACATCGGCTTAACTTCAATGAATTTTTAACACCTGTATTTTACAAAAACTCTGGAATTAAAAAGCAAAACAACTAACCTGAGTCCACTTATGGTTATCACTTGTTATTGAATGTACATCACAGATTAAAGTCTAAAAGAAAGAAAAAACATAAAAATGTATAGGCACAGTAGCATATGAGCACATTTAATAAATAAAATTCTAAGTAAAGTCTAAATTAACACTTCTTAACATTTCTTACCTGCATTGTTGGACGTAAGAGAATGTGTCTACTTTGGTAACCAGGAGACTTCATATTACTAGACTGTCTATAGTCCCGTATTTCTGCTATGACACATCCACAGTGGAAAATATTAACCTGTATTGAGTAAAAAATATTGAAGTAAATGTCATTTTTCAAAAGCCCAAGTAAGTATATATCAAGCATCTGAGTCTTAATACTCTCTTACAATATTTCTAGTCACATATTTTCAAATTAATTTCTTTGGTGAACTTAGCACTATATAAACTTTCCAAAATGAATTTTATGTCAATCACTAAAACTCAAGAACCAGTTTTAAAATAATGGTTTTCTGCTTATCGACTGACTTTGGCATTTGTATACTATTAATGTTATAGATCACAGGAACTACTGTCCTTCTTAATGTATTCAGGCTCATGGTTACTTTTTATTAGCTTTGTCACTGCTATAAAATGTCTTATCAAATGTCTATGCTCCTGGAAAAAAATTCCTGTTTGCTCTAACAATTTCTAGAAATGCAGCAGCAAATTAATCAGTAACAGGAAAGCTAACTTTAAACTCAAATAATCTTTTGTTAAAAATACTGTCTTCTCACTAGATCACTGCCTCACTCCAGTCACAAAAATCAACTCGAAGTGGATTAAAGACTTAGACATAAGAACGGAAAGCATAAAATACCTAGAAGCAAAGATGGGTCAAACACTACACGACATACACTTCAGCGACATCTTTAAAGACAGAGCACCCAACGCCACAATAG
>NW_004567111.1:47850895-47874473 GCF_000260355.1 Condylura cristata
AAAAAAATGTGCAAAATGATGTAAAAATAAACTTTTGTAATAATTAAAAAAAAAAAAAAAGAAAAAAAAATACTGTCTTCTAAAAAATATAGCCTGGTCCTTTTTCTAATTCCCAAAGTACCTTTTATCACTCAAGTCTTGCCAATTATTAGTGGCTCATAGAATGTCTCTGTACCCATTCAGAAGTTTTAGTGAATTCCATGATTCTGTATTATAACAGCATTTACTATGCTTGTGCTTTTAATTATCTGCTGGATCACAATAGTGGAAACTATGTGCCAAACACTATCCAAAAGTTTCACTGATAAAGTGGTGAGAAAACACTTGCTCTCAGTATGGGAGGCAACAGATAAATAAACCAAAACACATCTTTATTAGTGAAAAAAATACAACTAAGAAATTCAAACAGGAAGGAGCTAATTTAATTTAGATTGTGTTCTTCTAACACCTCTTTGAGGAAGCCACCTTTCAGTTGAAACTTGGACTGTAACAGAGGATCAGATATCTGGTATATGCGTCATTCCAGAAAGAAGGAGTAGCAGATGAAAAAGTCTTAAAGTAGGAATGTTCGGTGTGTTTTAGTATGGTTAAGAAATGGACTGTTATAGTATAGTCAAATAAGAAACAGGAAGTAAAGACAAACAGGAAAGCAGGGGGTTGTAGAGTGAGAGAACACTAGAGAATTTAAACAGAAAATAATTGGTTTTGTGCTTTAGTTTTGTAACTTTAATGTGTCTGTGAAAAACCGAGTTTTGAGCTTATAAGCTAGAAAAGCAAAAAATTTAGCAAGGTAACTATAGCAGGTCACAATCACATTTTTTTCCAGGTAGAACTGACATTTGCTAATGGAATGAATGTGAGTAGGGTAGTTATCTATTAGATAGGAAAGCCTGGTGACAGAAACTGATTTTGGATATAAGTTTAGTTTTTGTCCTATATTCTAGTAAATGTTAGTTTGGAGAATGGTGAAATGGTCATTGTGAGAAATACGTAAGCAAAGAATTAAATGCCATTTCTCACCTCATGAAATGGACCAAGATCACCCATGGACAATGTTGTTAAAGAATAGAGGCTCTAGGACTTAACTCTTAAAGCTTAACACATTTATGGGTGGTGCAGAGGTGACAGCAAAGAGTAGAAGAATATTTTGTGAAACAAAAAACCAGATAACGTGCTCAGAAGAAACAACGATGTTTTAAGGAGGAAGCAGTCATCTGAACTGAACGTTGCTAACAGACCATTTAAGAACAAAAAAGAGACTAGTTCATTCAGTAACATGGAAATCACTGGTAACCTAGACATAGCAGCCTCTGTAGAACAGTGATATCCTAACACGTGGATAGAGAAAGGGGTGGATTATGAGAAAAGGACATGATTATAAATAGCTTTTTTTTAAGCATCGTTGCTTTAAGAGAATCACAGAGCAGTAGCTAGAGAAGAACCTGGGGTCAAGGGAAGAGCTTTTTTTAAGAGGCCATACAGTGTGGTTCCAAGTTCTTTAAAAGGAAGAAAATCCTTAGGAGTAACATTTACTTCAGCCATTTTATAGGAAGCAGTCAGAAGGTACAGAGAAGCTAATTTCCACATAAATATGTATGGAGTCATGTTCTATGTTCTGAGCACTACTGAGAACAAGTTAATCATTCATTTAACACAAATTGACATAGAGTTGACAAAACTTAGGATATTCTAATCAGAAAACCTTGTACCTGAGATTTTTCTAGGAGATCAACCAAAATAGGAGGTAATTCTTCTGCATCCAAGTATTCAAGCAATTCTCCTTCTTCATAAGGCAGTCGAATGGTCTCAGAATCTTAATGTTAAAACAAAGTTTCTGAAAATAATCAGGTTCACTAAAAAGCCTACGTGCATAATTTAAATGGTTGTGCATTAAAAATAGAAAAGAACAAAAACCAAAGGTGCTAACATTCTTTCAATTTAAATCTTAAAACTTTATTTCTAAAAGACTTGGTAAACTGTAGCTAACATATTACAGAAAAACATCTGGCATAATATCACAAGACAAACTACAAACAGCAGTGTGTAAACTTCCAATATCAAAAACTAGAAATACTATGAAAAATTTTAATCTGGAAATTTTGGTGCTTTACCTGAAAAATAGTTACCCGTAGAGGTAAATTCAGTTTGTGCTACATTTTATAATAATCGTAAGAAAAATTCTTAACTGAGTTCACTGTATAACCCTTATGTAATAGCATCATACCACAGTTCAGATGCCTCTTTATTGTAATCTAAGAGTATAATTTGTAAATTTTCATATCCACGTTAATAAAAATAGATGTTAATACTGAAAGTTATTCGAAGGGCAATGAGTATGCTTAATTTGAAGGTTTTAGATATAAAATTCAAAACATAAACAATAAAACCCCCAAACCTTAAATACTTTATGTTAAAATAGAAACAGCAATAGAATAAAAGAAATTTTGAGTTTAAAAACGAGGTATTTCATTATTTAACTTCAAAGATCAATCTCAACGTAAATACTTCTCAAAGGCTTATTTAGGAAGGTTAACCACATTAGAAATATTCTAACAAACACTGTAAGGAGTAAATTTGGAGCCAAAATCTTTTTATCACTGATAAAAGATTACATCACCGATCTGAAGTACAGACCTTTAGGTGGAAACTACTTCCAAGATGTACATCCTGCCTGGCAGAGGGATTTTTGTCCTCTGCTTTCTGGAGATTCTTACCTGATCCATTTTTTCCCCTGAGCATCAGAGAATATCCCTCATTTCCTGGGTAAAGGTTGACCACTAAACATGACAATGTCTCTTGCATAACAAGCTTCTCTAACAAATTCACATTTCTTCTTAATTTCTGCTTTAAAGAAAGGCAGAGCTCAATGAAAATAATCCAGCATAATCTTTACAAAAAAAAAAATAGTATGATTTAACAAGATAAGACCCAATCAATTGGTTGGTGTTCCTTCCACATTACCATCTTGAATATATGGGAATGACTCAAAAACACTATAGCTAACAATAGAGGCTATCTATGTAAACTTAATCTTAATGATTACTATGTTTTATGCAAATAAGTTTGTATTATTAAAAAACTAGAGATCTATAAAGCAATAAAATACTTAAATATAAGTCTGCAAATACCTAAATAGCAAATATCAAAATCTTAACTCTATTAAAATATAGTGTTAAAATATTAAACATGCTATATATTAGTTTCTATTATATACATATATATAAATAAATGAAAAGTTTAGGGCATTCTCTTTGGTTGTGCTGTTGCAAGTGTCTATTTCTTGAACATTTTATCCCCTGCCTAAGTTAGATCTAAGCAAGTTCAAGAGCTGTAATTACCTAGAATGTTGAATCCCTACATATCTAATTGATAAGGAAAAGCAGTTTTCTATAGATTCAATTTTATAGCTCTTTAGAAACTATTTTGCTTAAAATAAAAATCCATCAGGGGTACTGATATAATAAATATCAAAATCCTTGATTTTAGAAACATATTATTAAAAAAATTCACATATACATATATAAACAATTCCTTTTGTAAAATCTTATAAAAAATAGATACTATTTTGCAGAATTTCAAAAAGTCAATGTTTTAAGTGTCTTATATTAAATATATCTATATATTCAGCCCCATGCAGAAAATCAACTACTAATCTGCCAACACAGAATCAAAAAACTACATTATGAAAACTGGAAAAAGAAAAAAGGCAGGGCACTCCCTGATGGTACAACGTGTTGGAGCACAGCCCTACCTAGCCACAGCCGCTTCCCCAGCCAGGGAAATGACCCACATGGGATAGCAGATCTCCCGTCTTGCCCTCTGCTCCCCTCTCCTGTCTTACTCTCACTTCATCAATCCACCTGTTGTTTCCCACTCTGTCTCTGGTGAATCCTCTCACTGCCCCTGCCTGTGCACCTATAGCTTATACCCCAGTTCTGTATGCATAAATCTTAAAAAAAGGCAAAGCAACTTTTAACCACTTGGTATTTAAGAGAAAACTAGTGGAGAGACACACTTTTTCCCTCAGGGAAAACCTCGGAATTCAAATCTAAGATAAAAAAATAAACTGTGATGGTCTGAGTAGCTCTTTAAGAAAACAAGCTGGTTGCTATTTACTTCAGAGGTCAAAAACCTGTTAAAAATTCATTTTAACAGTTTTTTAAAAAGTATTTTAAGTTTCTGTACCATATCATCTACAACTTTTCAACTCTGCTGCTGCTCCCCAAATCAGTCAGTCATATCCTATACCAATGGTTTTGGCTAGCATCAAACAAAATTTCATATACAAAAACACACTGGCCCAATTTGGTTGGTGGAAAATGGCTGTGAAGCTTACCTTCAAATACTGATTTATTTCTCTTCCTTAACTTTTGCCTGAGGTTATGGATATGTTCCTTTATGCTGACTGTGGAGCTAGTGTCATTGGTATTTACTTATATAATTAATGTACACTTTTAATAGGTACAGGTTCTTGCATGTATATTCCTCAATAAAATGTATGAAAAACGTTAAGATTTATTTACATTTAACCATCATCTTTTTCTTAATGTAAAGATTTTAAAAGGCTAGATACTACTGGATTCCACTGATTTTTGCCTAAAGGATAAAACACTATTTTTAAATAAATGACAAACAAAAGCTGTTAGAGCCCTCTGAAGGTCCAAAAGATAACAATTTCTGTAACACTTCTCCGGTAGGCTAAACAAATTTTTACTTCTATGCAAAATATAAACAAATATTGTATTAATGGACAATGATCTTTTTTGTGAACAAATTCAGTTTTCATTAGCTTGAAATTTCTACATGTGCTATAACAGCTTTAACTTTGTAGTGCAAACCACCACGAGGAAATAAGTTACTTTTACCCTGTCTTTGGTCTACAAAACATTTCCTGGGGAAAAAAGGAAAACATAATACAGAATTTGCTTTTGTAGATTTCCCAATGAAATATTCCACTACTTATTAAATACTGTTCCTGTCTCCTGCCTAAGCAAGAGATCCTGGCTCTGTCTGGTGACAGATTATCCAGGTCCTTCAGTCAGATGCAGAGTTGACTCAAGTCTGGTTAAAACAAATGTTAGTTCCCTCACAAAAAATAAAAATGATTACCTGCTTCCAATTTAATTCCTTCAAATTTCCTTCTTTTTCTACATTTTGAATGCCAGAATGACTTAAACACGCTATACTTACCTTAACTTCAGGCTCTTTTTCGCATTCTTCAATATACAAGTCATATAGTTTTTGAAATACAGATTTTCTAAAATTGAATAAAACAAAGAAAATGTATAAAATCTGAGTGTAATAACCATAAAGGTTATTTTTTAATTTTCCTAATTAGCCCTCCCCCCAAAATGGAGAAAGTTAGTTCTAAAACTCAAATAGTGTATTTAGTGGGGTTGGATATGGTAGCTAATGTCAACTGATGAATTTCCTTTATGTGCAAAATATGTATAAATTCAGTTTTATCTGATTGCCTAGTAGGACTATAATAAATGCTGGCTATCATTATTTCAGGTGACATCAATTAAGCATTCATACCTTCCACTAGAGAGGTATTTCCTCTTAGGAGGTCTCTGTCGGGCACTTTCGATGACGTACTGAAAAAGAAGTTTGCTTAATGCATAAACAATGACATTAATTATATAAAAAAGTAATTATAAGGCTAAAAAATGCTATCCAATAATTCAAGGCTTATTCATATTAAAATCTTTCTTGTAAGAAATGAAACTTGACATCCAAATATGTTAAAAACAAGTGAAATTTACGCTAAATTTTAGCATTTTAATTTCATTGCTATAAGATAAGCAAATTGTAGTTTCACGACTTTTATTTCAGAAATAAAATGTTTTTGTGTTTGTTCAGACTCTGCACAGTATATCCAATTGCAAGCACTCTAGTGTCTTGAGCTCTTTTTCCCTTTAAGCAATCAATAAACTTGTCAAAATAAGAAAACATAATTTTAGAAATTTAACATCCTAGTTCAAACAACAGTCCATAACATTTTATTTTATGCCACAGTATATGAGGATTCCAACTAACAGATGATCCAGGCGTTACCTGGTATTTTTGTATGTTTAAAGCATAAGTTATTTACTTTATTTTTCCTAAATGAACGTAGTTTTTGACATACACAAATTTTGTCAGAAACATGGTTTCAATATGTAACTTATCCTTACCTCTGCTCGATCCAAAGCTAGTTCTAAAGCTTGCTGCTATAAAAAGCAAACATTGTATTTAGTTATTTTTTGGAAAACATTTAATAAACACTTAACATTTCTAATTGGTTATATGAATTTTATTATCTGAGAGTAAAACTTTCTAAAACAGGTCCAACATTTTCCTTTCCTTCAGAATGCTCAAATGAATGCTTACAATATATTACATAGGAAAAAATATGGCAGTCTTGGCACTTGATTATGAAAATAAATTAAGACAAGAAATACTAAAATGATTTTTCTCTGGCTAGGCTGATACAAGGTTGAGTGTTGGGTATGGTAAGTACTATCATTTTGTAAGTTTAATTTCTGCAATATTGTAAGACCACCTTTCAGGAAAATATACTGCTCATCAAATTTTTACAATGAACCAAGACTAAACTAACCTACAAGGAGTCCTAAAAATTGGGGGTATTGTTAGGTTAATAGCTAAAACTGACTGAGAAATTATAGCAACAGAGAATGTGCAATTAAATATTTCTAGGTTAGTGCCTAGTAGAAATACATTGTTGGCTATCATTACCATGTTTCAGAGAATTTAGGATACGATCAATAATAAACACTATTTTAGCTAACAGTAAGGAAGAAAAAAGTTGTAACTTTAAATAATATATCACTGACTACAGATTCGTCAATTCAATAGTATTAAGTGAAAAAAGAAATTGTGGCTAGTACTACAGTCACATGTGTTTTGTAATCTACTACTAATCTCCCTTCATTTAGTTTTTTAGAGACCACTGTTTAAAGGTGAGAAGGAGAAATAAGGTAAATTCTGTCTTTCCCATTTGTAAAGCATTATTTTGTAATGACATCTAAGAATAAACAGTAGCAGGTTATGATCAACATTATAGTAAATATATTAGCAATGATTTTACTTCTCTTTTACTTTCTGTTTTGGGTATCACACAAGGTCATTTTTCATTCAAAATAGTCATTATTAATTCCACTGAGTGGTACAAACCTTTCATTTTATACACACACACACACACACACACACACACACATTTTAATTTACTTTATATTTTATTTATTTATATATGTGTATGTAGGTAGGTACACATAAACACACAGCACTTAGATCTTATTATAGATAAAAATATCATTTTATATACTCCAATAATATAACCAGTACACCAAATAGCATGGGGTAAAACACCCAGTACCCACCACAAGGTTAAGGGAAGAATATTGCCAGTTTTTAAAGTCATGGAAAGATTTAAGTGATCCTGCCAGGCTAGTCCTGAGGATAGAGAATATATGATTAAAATCAATTGGCCTTTTTGAACTGTAAGAAAAGGGCCATACTAAAATGTAGTAAGTGAAAAAAGCCTGAAATATGCCAAAAGGTATTTCAAAAGGTTCAGCTAAAACTGATTAACAATTTATTAAAAAATTTTATGGCCCTCCCTGGTGGCACAGCGGGTTAAAGTACTGCACTAAGAAGCTTAAGCCAATTCCGCATGAGTTCGATCCCCGCCTGCCTCGGAGGAGATCCACATGGCGTGGCAGACCTCTCCTGACCCGCCCGCTGCTCCCCTCAGCAGTCCTTCGTCGATCTGCCTGTTCTGCTCCCCACTCTGTTCCTGGTGAATCCTTTCACCCTCCGCATCTCTGGCCTGTACCCCAGTTCTGTATGAATAAATAAATAAATAAATCTTTTTTTAAAAAAAATTATAAGGAGCAGACTGCCAATGAAACAAGTCCTAGGAATCAAAATGAAATAAACTATAAACAGCTTTCCATCACCAAAACAGAACTCTGGACATATATTTTTAGAAAATATATGAGTTTTATGACTATTTTGGCTAGAAAACTTTAATGTAAATTTCTATTAAAATGATGACAAACACAATAAAGCAAATACTTGAGGACAATTTTAAACATTCAGTCTTCTCAAAGTATTTTCATTATTGGGAATTTAAACTTCAAAAGATCTGGACAGATACCTGCATATGTAAATACAAGTATTAGTAATTCCTACCTCTTTCAAATAAGATGCAAGTGATTATTATGGATGCAAAATATCAGGTGAGGTCTGAGTTCCAATGCCACAGTTCCACTGTTTCTAACAGAATGCGTACAGACAGGCAAGATGCCCAGATAAGGAAGCTGAAATATTTACTGAGGCCTGTTTTTAACACAGGAGTCAGTGTTCATTTTTTTCTGATAAATGCTGCTCTTCTTTCAAACATTAGAAAATGACTCTTCCTTTGTCTTAAATTATGTATTTATTAAAGATTTGTTTATGCATACAAAACTGGGCTGAATGCTAGAGGTATGGGGGGGGGGTCAGTGAGAGGACTCACCAGAGTGGGGAGCAGATTAAGTGGATCTACTGAAATACACTGCTTGAGGGGAGTAGTGGATGATACAGGAGAGATCAGTGCCATGGGGTCAGCTCCTGCCTGGGGATACAATCTGTGTTGCAGTGGCTGGAAGCAGGTTGATAGTACTGTGTCTCTTGCACCACTAGGGAGGCCCTTGTTTTCAACTTTTTAAATGGGAAAGTTAAATGCCTTCCCTAGGTATATGTATGTTTAGTAACTGTAAGTTTGTGAAAAGAAATGGGACAATAGAATGCTAACATTAATGTTGTTTAAATGAGTTTTTTTTTTTGCAGCTGCAGGTTACATTATTTTTTAAAAATGTAAATGAAGATGAACTTTAAAACAGAAACCTGGGGCACCCCACAAATTATTAACATTTATACGCATCCTCCTTGTCAATAAATTGGTAAAGTGGACAGATTTTGTTTTACTTTATTTATTTTTATAAGATTTATTTATTTATGCATACAGAACTAGGGTACAGGCTAGAGGTGCAGGGGTGGTGAAAGGATTCATCAGAGACAGAGTGGGAAGCAGAACAGGTGGACTGACCAAGTACACTGCTGAGGGGAGCAGCAGGTGAGACAGGAGAGGTCTGCTGTGACATGTGGGTCAACTCTGTGGCTGGGGATTGAACTCATGCTATGACTAGCTTCCTAGTGTTGCACTTTAACCTGTGACACCAACAGTGAGGGCCCTAGTTTTTGTTTTAGTACTTCACAAAGATAAAAGATTATGTAACTTAATATATAATTTTAACTCTTAGTGCAGAGATGAGTCCAATACTTTGTAAAGAATATTCTGGGTGTGATTGCTAAGTAATTTCTCAGAGTAACTCCCAAGTTTACAATGTAAGACAGGTATTTTTATGGCAGTGAAGGAAGAGAACATTTGAAAATACAAATACAAATATACTGAGCTTACCATTGTGGTATAAAATAGGCATCGAAAAAAAGAAAAAATTATCTTTGTTGACGGAGTGATGCAAAAACCATGTCTTTTAATATAAATCTTTTGGTGCTGTAAAAGGAAAAACAAATAAAAAATCTTATTAACATAATGAGATTTAGTAATTAACAAGGAAAATTATTTGAGGCATATGTATTTCTTACACACTTCAATAACCAGCACTGTTAATAAGCAGTTTTAGCTAAGTAAAGAAAAATACAGTTTGCAAGTTAAACTCATTACTTTGTTTAAAAATATTTAACATCTAAGAAATAAAAAATGATTTGAATTTCATTTAAGAAATAAAAAAATTGAATTTTATTTATTATCACTGCTGCTGCTCTTACTGTTCTAATAGCTTGCTCACTGACTTTGGTCAATTAACAGTTCACTTTACAAATCACAAATATCATCATATCTCGTGGTAACAATCTTCTAATGAAATTTCCCACCACCTCCCCTAAATTGTCAGTAGTTACAGTCTCTTCAGCCCTTTCTCTTCTCAAGCTGATACATTTTCAAAGAATTTCATTGCTGTGACACATGCCTTCTTATTTCAATCTGGGGAGCAAAAGGGGGTTAAGGGGGTTATTGAGGTTCTTCATAGATTCTGATTAATTGGTCTGGAGCTCCTCAGGGGATTCTCTAATTCTCTATGTCTGTCTCTCTGTCTCTCACACGCACATACTCATACTCAACAGGCACATTAGATTTCAGAATTCTTAAATTAAAAAGAAATGAATTTAATCTTCACCTCGAAGAGCTCACCGATTTCAGGTGAAGTGAAGATAAAAATTCCTGACCATGGAATCTTAAGATACACAACCTACAGGCAAAATACAATGACTTTAAACTTAGATCACTAAGTGACTAAATTTGGAGAGATAGAAAAGCTTGTGACTTTAAGCTACTTAAATACAGAGACAAAAATCATTACGTAAAACATAACCCAGGCTGACTGTACACAAAAATTTACCAGAATCATGTGAGAAAACCTTTCAACCTTCCATTTTACAAATCATGACATTCAGAATAAGTGACTTTCCCAAGATCACACAGTAAGACCGGCACTGAAAATTCTGTTTTTAACCTTAGATTGTTTTTACTGTCCTAACAATTCTAAAGCACGCAATCCAGCACATTCTTGAATTTTAAGAAGCAGAGCATTAAACACACGATCCTCCTCAGCTAATCTTTTTCTTAATTTTTATCTGAATTTCCATGAACATTATCTATCACGTAATCTAACTTCAAAAATTGTGTTGGTCCCTTCCCTGAACCCTGCCGGGGAATTTAACAAGGAGTAAGCAGGAAAATGTAGCTTCATTTTGCGTTGTTTACGGCCTTCAGGGAAGGCTATCCGCTGTCAAAATAACGTCGAAATCATCCCATTCATTTTACAGATGAACTTGAGTGTCTTCCAACCGCTCGAGCTCTCCTAAGAACTCAAGAGTTTACCTGTAAATCGCCGCAACTGCCCAGAGGAGCCAACCGCTGCCTTTATTCAACATGGACACCAAGATACCCGCCCCCAAAGAAACGTTACGCGAAATTCTCGCGAGTTTCTGGAAATACCTGTAACTGGCATCTTGAAGTCTAAACTCAAAAAGCGAGGACGCGCACCACCGCGACTAGCCGCGGAGCGTCACCCAGAAGGATGGCTTGCTCGGATGGGCCAGTCCCCGGGAACAAAGTGTGTCTCCCGCGGGCTCCCGGCTCCGGTGACCGCGAAAAGCCACTCGGGAAACCGCTCGCTCACTTCCGACCCCAACAGGTTCTCGCGCGCCCAACCCTCGCGCCGCCACGCCCCCCTCCACTGCCCACCCGAGATTGCCGCTGTAGCTTTGGGCCTCGGCACTCAGCCCCCGGTTCTGCAGGAATGAGGGGCGCCCAGCTTGTTCCGCAAGGTCGGATACTTACTCGCCAACCTCGTTCAGCACCCTCCGTTGTCGGCGCAGCACCTCTCCACTACAGCCCCCGTCCGTGCCGGCAGCCTCACTTCCGTCAGGGGCACTGGGCGGGGCGAGCAGGCGTCTTCGGGCGGAAGGGGTGGAGCTCGAAGGAATTGGCCGTCAGTGATTGGCTAGGGCGCCAGGAGGTGGTGCCTCCGGGCCCGCCCCTCGTGAAGGCAGTGCGGACTTCAACCTGCAGGCGGCGGGCACCTGGACTGTCTTCGCAGGTTCGCGTCCTAGGCCATAAAATAGGAGGTGGGTTCTGGCTTTTTCAGTGTGAAAAGCTTTTTTGAAAGAAATTGGCACTCGTTTGCCTTGGTGTCGAACGCATACATATGAAGAGGGAAATGTAATTTCTACATTTATTATTCCAAGCCTGGCTGCCTTCAACATGAATGCACTGTATTAATGAATTTACTGTATAAAAAACACCTTACTGAAGAGTTCTAAAAATTCAGAAACCGTGTAAACAGAACATATTGTAGTGACTAATTCCAATTCTGAACCTTTAAGCATCTTTGGCTGTTGGTTATAAACTTAAAAACCTTTTGAGCGGAAATTCATTGAACATAAAAATAAAACACATTGAAGTGACAAATGCAACCACCAAATCTGTTCAGTTTCTAAACATTTTCATCGCACACCATTAAGCATTTGTTCTACATTTTGTGCTCTCTCAGACCTAGCAGATATCAATTGCTTTCATATTTATAGATTTACCATATCTTTCCAGTTTCTAAACATTTTCATCATCCGCATTAAGCAGTTGTTCTCCATTCTGTGCTTTCCCAGACCAAGCAGATATCAATTGCTTTCATATTTAAAGATTTACTGAATCTGTATATTTCATATAAGTAAAATGTGACCTTTTCCCGTCACTTTCCACTTAAATGTTTTCCAGATTCATCCCTCTTGTAGTATCAGTACTTAATTTCTTCATATAGCTAACATTCTGTTCCAATGTATGAATACACCACAATTTGATCCAATCATACATAAGTGTACATTTGTGCTTTTTACATATTTGAGCTATTGTGAATTATGCTGCTATTATCCTAATATTTGTGTGGAAATTAGCATAAATTATGCTAATATCTGTGGAAATATTTAAGTTCTCATTTTCAAGTTTTTGGGGTATAATCTGTTAAACAGAGGTGATAGTAATTCAAGTAGTAAAACCAGATTTCCATTGCAATAGGAAAAAGAGATCTTGCATAGAATAAAACTAGGCTCAATTCCAAAGACATCATGAACAATTGGATATTTAAAGGGTAGAAGCAGAGTGAGGATTAGTGGACAAAATTTCCTGAAAGGAAATTAGGAAGGGAATTTGGGCTATTCAAGCCAATCTGACTTGACAGCATTCCTACTAAAGGCAGACTAGTGTGATCCTTTACCAAATGTAGGGGGGATGAAGAACTTAATCAGACGTTGAGGGTGATTAGATACCTTGTGGGGTCATTCTTTAACTTAGATTCTTGTTATAACTCTTTGATTCAGATATTCAGGTTGCATAATAGATGTTAATGAGGAAACTTGGAGGAGTTAGAGGAGCCTGACAAAAATATAGGTAAGGAGAAAGTCTTTGTTAATATCTGGGAGTGGAATTGTTGGGTCATATGGTAATTCTTTGCTTAAATATAAGTGGAATTGATACACTATTTTCCAAGTGGCTAAGACATTTTGCAAACCATTGGTAAAATATCATGGTTCCAATTTCTCTAAATCATCTCCAGTGTTTGCTTTTTGGGCTTTTTTTTTTTTTTAATAGTTGTCATCCTCTTAGCTCTGAAGTGATAGTTTCTCCTTGTGTTTTTCAGTTTTATTTCTCTAATGGCTAGTGATAAGTATCTTTTCATGTCTTTGTTGCCCATTTGTATGGCTCTTTTTTGTTCTGTTTTTAAGAATTTCCTTTTTAATCTTTAATTAACTCTTATGTGGGTTTGTTGTTTAAACTATGGGCACTTTATATATTCTATATACTAAATCCTAACCAGATATATGATTTGCAAATATTTATCCCTATTGTTTTTTCACTTTCTTGGTTATTTTCTTTGTTCTTTGATGCACAAACTTTCAAAATTTTGGTAAAGTCTAATTTTTCAATTTATTGTGGCTTGTGTTTTTGTAGTCATGCGCTTAGGAATCTATTATAATATCCAAGGTCAAAATGTTTTACCCTGATGTTTTCTTCTAAAAGCTTCATGGTTTTAGTTCTTCTGTTTATGTCATTTACCACTTTGAATTAGTTTTTGTGTGGACTATGAAGTAGGGCTTTTATTTCATTCTTTTAAATGTTCCAGAATTAATGATTGAAGAAACTATTCTTATCCTCCAATCTGACATCCTTGTCAAAAACCAATTGGCTGCAGATATGGGTTTGCTTGGTGACTATTAATTTTTTTAAAGATTTATTTATTTATGCATACAGAACTAGGGCACAAGGCAGAGGTGCAGGGGTGGTGAGAGGCTTCACCAGAGACAGAGTGGGGAGCAGAACAGGCAGATCCACAAAGTACACTGCTGAGGGGAGCTCCAGGGCTGGGGATCAAACTCGCATTGAAGTGGCTGGGGTCAGCTTGCAGTGCTGCATCCTAATCTGTTGCACCACCAGGGAGGCCCCAGGACTATTAATTCTTTTCCATTGATCTATATGTCTAACCAATCCTAGTACCACATGGTTTGATTATTATAGCTTTGTAATAAGTTTTGATATTAGAATATGTAAATCCTCCAGTTTTGTTTTTTCCAATATTGTT
Organism: Condylura cristata; assembly: GCF_000260355.1. Taxonomy (NCBI): domain Eukaryota; kingdom Metazoa; phylum Chordata; class Mammalia; order Eulipotyphla; family Talpidae; genus Condylura; species Condylura cristata. The sequence goes on from NW_004567111.1 coordinate 47,865,097, forward strand.
TTACTACTCTAGTTCCCTTGTAATTTTATGTGAATTTGAAAAATCACCTTTTCCATTTCTGTAGGTGGTATTGGGATTTTTATAGGGATTGCATTGAATCAGCAGATCACCTTGATAAGTATTGGTGTCTTAGTCTGCCTAGGCTAATATAACAAAATACAACAGGTTGAGTGCCTTGAACAAACAGAAATTTATTTCTCTCAGTGTGGGAGCTGGGAAGTCTCAAATGCTAGGTTTTTTTCTTTTTTTCTTGATGGGTTGTCTTCCTGACCTATACAACAGCCTTTTTGCTGTTCTCACCTGATGGGAAAGGAAAAGAGTGAGAGGGAGGTGGAGTGAGCAAGCTCTGGTGGCTCTTCTCATGAAGAACATTGGTTCTGTATAATTACAGTCTCTCTTTTAACTCTGTCTTATAGGCCTTTGCTCCAAAAAATCAGGCAGAGCTTCAACACAGTTTCACTTACAGAAATTTCCACTTCATTTCATTTTTAAATTATTGCTTGCTGGCATGTAAAAACACGACTGATTTGTCAGTGTTGCACATGCAAGTTTGCTGAATTTATTAGCCACAAGTGCTTTTATGGGTGTATGTGTGTCTATGTGTATGTGTATTCAGGGTTTCTATTCTTAGAACCACATCTCTTAATTGAGATAATTTTACTTTTTTTTTTTTTTAAGATTTATTCATCTACACAAACAAGAATTGGGGCATAGGCCAGAGGTGCAGGGGGTGAAAGGATTCACCAAAGACATAGTGGGGAACCAAACAGGCAGACTGACCAAAATACACAGCTGAGGGGAGCAGCCGGAAATGTCTGCTGTGCCATGTGGGTTACCTCCCTGAATGGGGATAGAACTTGCACTATGGTGGCTTTGGAGAGCTCCATAGTGTTGCATTCTAACCTGCTGAACCACCAGGGAGAGCTTGAGATAATTTTACTTTTTATAAATTGGGTACCTTTATTTTCCTTGTATTAGTGGACTGACTAACATCACCCCTTCATTTTTAGGAACTGGCTCATGCAATTATAGTCACTGGCAAGTAAAGTCTTAGGATGGTCTAGTAGACTGAAAACCATACAGGAGTTAATGTTGTAGATTTGAGGCAGAGTTTGTTCTCTGAGAACTTCAGTTCTTGCTTTCAAGACCTCCAGCTGATTGTAAAAGGCCTTTCCTCATTATCAAGAATAATATCCTTTACTTAAAGTCAACTAACTGTAGCTGAAAAACATGTCTTTGAAATGCCTTTTAGCAACACTTAGATTGGTGTTTGATTAGGTTATTGGCTACAGTGGCCTAGTAAAGTTCACCTGTAAAACCAACTAGCACATCCAGAATGGTAAATAGTATTTAGTTCAAAACTTAAAAAAAAAAATCCCATTATCTCTTGGCTTCTTTATTTTTTAAAAACTATTATTTTCATTGAGGTTTACAGCTTTGAGTATGACTTATGGCTATAGATTCACACCTTTTCAAATACCACACCACACCTACCACCAAAACACCCATAATCTTCCACCATCATTTATGGCTTCGATTTGGGCAGAGTTATTTTTCCACCCCAGTGACTTTGTATTTCATCATATAACTTGCTTGATCAATGGGATGTGAGCAGATAAATGTCTGCTATCTAGGAAACAAGATGAAGCCTTGGAAAAAAAAAGAGGAAGGCATGTATATTTTGAATCCTTGAACATTGTTTGCATGTGTGTGTGCTTGTAAATGTGTGTTTCTGTCACCATTGACATAATATACAAGTTGGAAGAGCTCTTACTGGCAAAAGAAATGGTAATTGGAGCACCAAATTTTTGACTACAATGGATTGAAACTTCAAATCATGAATTCTTAATAGTGCTTAAGAAAACCCTCACTGGTTGCCCTCAAGGTTGCTAGGATATATATTCATTATTCTGAAATTGGTAAATAAAGCTAAACAACCCCAATTATCCTACTTTTTCTGCACAAACTGAAATTCAGGATAGGCAAATTATTTACAAAGGGAAGTATTTGTTTTTTCTTCAACATGTATAATAGATGGGAAACTTATTTTAATAGAATATCACCAACTTGCAACCCTTAAAAAGATAATGTTTTTAGGAAATAATCCATCTAGTATCACATGTAAGATACCATTCTATTCTAACAATAAGTAAAAAGCCCAACAATAAGCAAAAAGCCCAAACCGAAAACTCAAAAATTCTTCTTACATCTGTAAGAGATGTGAAGTGAGGACAATCTGTTGCCCCAAATTAGGAAAACTGATAGGTGAATATGAAATTGCAAATTTCTGGAGCAGAAACACCTCCATGGGAATGAGTGCTGGCAGAAGGAAACCTGTACGCGAAGAATTAGTCTATGTAAATGTCTTTGATTGCTAAAAACTCCATGAGGACCCAGTCATGGGGACCTTCATACTCTGTTAAGTTTTACCTCCAGGAACTCTACTAGGCTTTTAGGAAGAAATAGAAAACCTGGGGCTTTCTTGGTAACCTACAGGTTAAATCTTGGCATTATCATCACTATGGCCAAAGTTCAAGCCCCAGCTAGGATACTAATCCACATATGTCACAGCATACCATTCCCTTAGCAGTGTATTTCAGTTAACAGGTCTGTTCTGCTCCCCACTTTCCCTCTGGTGAATTCTCTCGCCATCTGCACCTCTGGCCTATACTCCAGTTCTTCTCTGCAGAAATAAACAAATAAAAATCTTTAAAAAAAAAGAAATAGAAACTCTGAACAAAATAATCTCATGCAAAGAAATTAAAGTCTTTCAACAAACTAAAGCATAGGACCAGATGGTCATAAGTGAGTACTACCAAACTTTCAAAGATCAACTAATGCCTATCCTGTCAAACTAAAAAATTTGAGAGAGAAAATACATTTTATGAGGGTAATATCACAATAATAAACAAAGCTAAACAAAGACAACTCAAGAAAACTGCAGGTCAATCTCCTTAATGAACACAGTTACTAAAACCCTTGATAAAATCTTAGCAAATCAAATCCAACAATGCATTAAAAAGAATATACCATAACCAAGTGGGATTTATTCCAGGGACACAAGGATGGTTCAACATCCAGAAATCAATCAAAGTAAATTCACCACATTCACAAAAAGAAAGATAAAAACCATATGATGCTTGTAAAACAGAAATTGAGAATGAATCAAATCAAGCCTGTAGCTCTAACTACCAGTTTATTGAGAAAAGATGCACAGAATAACATGTTAAGTGACACCATGGCAACTCCGTATACCTAGTATATAATGTGCTAACCTATTTATAGGAAAATTAAACATGAATTGGCTATTAAGCAATTACTGTTAACTATTAGTAGGATAAATTGTATCCTCCCCAAATGCACATCTAAGCATTCTAAATCCCAGAATGTGACATATCTTAGAATATGACTGTAAGTGATTAAGTTAAATGAGGCTGTTAGGGTGGCCCTAATCTAGTATGACTCACGTTCATGTAAGAAGAGATTAGAACACACAGAAATACTCCAGAGATGCTAGTATACAGAGAAAGACCATATGAGGATGAAGTAAGGGGGTGACAATTTCCAAATTAAGAAGAGAGTACTCAGAATAAACCAACCCTGCACTCACCCTTACCTTGAACTTGCAGGCTCCGGACTTATGAGAAAATAAATTTTTGTTATTTAAATCATTCAGTCTGTGGCATTTTCTTATGTCAGCACTAGCAAACTGATATATTAGATGAAATGGTAATTTTTTGATTATGAAAATTAGAAAAATGGACCTTGTCTATTAGAGAGATAAAATGTAGTATTTACAACTGATTTCATATCATATATATTTTACTGTAATACAAAATTTTTCTCCTCTCTCCCCAATAATTCTCCCATTTCTTGATTCAGTGGAGTTACAGACTGTGTTCTAGTCTCTTATTTCAATAGCCTTGAATAAAGTGTTACTAAACTTTTAAATTTGGCAGAGTCAGTTTTTGACAGTTTGTGTTTCTGACATTACATTGTATGTACTATGCATTATCTTTAATTACTTGAGACATGTCTATTATGCTGTGACATTTTAAACCCCTTAAGGTTGGTATGTGGTATTCTACTTTCGTTATCAGAATCACATCTTGGCATCTGCAAAATTTAGCTTTCTTCTATATAAATGACATCTTGTGATATTAAATGGGATAGCTAGTACTCTATTCGTATTTTCCTTAAAAAATTGTGCTTTTTCAAAGAGTAACATCTTATATATTTTTAAAATTTACCTCAAATAAGCATTGTTGCAACCAGCGGGTAACAGTGGTGTTGCTTAAGGATGCTTTTGTTCATATATGAAACCTATACATGAAACAATTTCTTTCTGAATCACGACAGCTTCCAACAAATATGGAAACTCAAGACACTTTTAAAATATTTCCTCCTAACGTGAAATAATTAATTTCTTAATAATTGATATAAAGATGATAGTTGAAACTAAGGATAAGGAGAACTGTGTGTTTTGGCTATAAAGGCAAGAGGATTTGCAGGAAACTTTGAGAAATGTCAATTGTATTCCTGATTATCTTGAGAGAATATTTTGAAGTACAGACTAAAATAGCAATAGAATAAATTAATAAAACAGAACTTTAAAAAATATTTATCTATGCATATAAGAACTGGGGTGTAGACCAGGGGTGTGGGAGGTAAGAGGATTCACCAGAGACAGAGTGGGGAGCAGAACAGGCAGAGTAGTACACTGCTGAGTGAGGCAGCAGAAGACAGGAGAGGTCTGCTGCATCATGTGGGTCAGTTCCCTGGCCTGCCAGGGATTGAACTCAGTGAATTTATGCTGCAGTGGCTGGTGATAGATTGATAGCATTGTGTTTTTAAACCCTGCGCCACTATGGAGGCCCCAAAACTAAAACTGTTTTCTTTGAGAGAAGATAAAACAGGTAAAACTTTACCTAGACTTACAATAAAATTTAAGATTTAAATAAGTAGAATTTACTTGTTAATTTAAAGAAACTGTGGCCATCTTCCACTCCTTTCTTTTTCTCACACTTTCACTCAGTCATTGATAAATCCTGTCAGAACTCAGCCATTTCTCAACATGCTGTCCAAACCACCATCTTCCCTGCCCGAGGCTATTGCAGTAATTTCCAGACTGGTTGCTGGGAGTTTATCACTGCTTGTCGAATTAGCTTTCCAAACAGAATGACCTTATCAAAATCTAAATTTGATTATCACTACTCTGCTTCCATCTTACATAGACCAAGTTATAAAGAATCCTAAAAAATCCTGTGATACCCACCCCTCTGTGACCTTTTTGATCTCATCTTCTCAAACATATTTCAGAACCTCTGCACCTGCAATTTTCTCTACAAGTAATCTTCATTTATATTTTAAAATTTTGAATTGCAAGCATTTCACTATACCTCTAAGAGAACATTTAAGAGGTAATCATAATATCAAAAACAAACCTTCCTTAAAAAGTAAACTAGAGTTCCATGATATCATTTGATTGACCATCCTCCCGTTCCCTAGTTTTCACAATTTAAAAGAAAATTTGTTCAGATCAGAACTCAAACATGGTCCACAATTTGCATTTGAATACTGTTTCTTACAGCACTTAATCTGTACTAGTTCTCTCTTCCATAATTTTTAATGAACTTTGCTTGTTTAAAAATAAACTGGGTCTTTTATGTGGTAGAGTCTCCTATATTTAAAAGTGATGTTGTTTAATATACCTATGTACTTCATTTTCTTTAATCTTAAATTATTGCATTAGACCTGGAGTCTAGATGAAATTCAAATTTGATTTTTTTTTCACAAACATTTCAAGTTGGATTTGTGCATCATCTGCTATATTGCATTTAAAGAGGCTAGAAAGACTGACTCTTTGGGTTATTTAGTATTGAGATATTAATTTATTCAATTTTGCCACTAGAGGGCAGGATTTTATTTTAAAAATAATGAAGACCCAGGTTTTGTAAATGTAAACAAAAAACTTAATAAGATATAATTAGGATTTTTTGGAAATTTTGGACTGAAAATGTAAATGTTGGGTGCTTTAAAAAGTTGAACATAGTTTTTACAATACTTTTTTTTAAATTTTAATCATTATCACTGTGCTAAAACTATGTTTCCTAGATTTAAATATTCTGTGCCTTAGAAGTTTAAGCTACTTTAACTGTATAAAGTTCTCTGGTTAAAATGGAAAAACAGGAAAGATAGGACAGCAGGCAAAATGCTGGTGAAACCAAACATGGCAAAAAGGACAGAGCTAGAAATGGGAAGGAAGATGTTCTGCTAGTTTCCTTATCCATGGCTGCAGTGACCCTGAAGCTGTCACAATCCTCACCTCTGCCTCTGCCTTCATGTCTATTACCCAGTGCTCTCTCCAGAATTTGCTTAAAATATGCCTTACTATGTTGGTTTGGTAACCTTGTGAGTTAAAAGAAGTTCTTCAGTTTAACCAGAATAAAAGTTTTGATCAGAATGCTGATAGAATTGGATATGAGCTGTGTTATTCACAGTGGGAGAAATTTAACTCATCTATGTAAGTATTATATAAATTACTGGCCCAAAAATCTAATCCTAACTCAACAAATGAGTATGATCATAGCAATAATAAATGCATGTTTAGAATCATCTTTTCTTCTGTTATAGTCCTGAAATGGAAAAGCTTGAAGAAACCCAGATAATTCAGGTGTATATACTGGCATTGCTTTGTTATAGGATTTGTAGCATCATCGCTTTGAGCTTCTGTTTACCAGTTGGTAAAGTGGGACCAATAACACCTAGAGTTGCCAGCGAGATTGCAAAATTTGACTTTCTTCGTACTTCACTGGTTGTTTCTATTTCCCTTTCTAGATCCTCTGGATGGTGTCAACCTCATTTTTATTTTTTATTGTTAGTTAATGTCCTCTTGTATGACTAGATCACACTGTATTTTATTCATTAACTCATGGGTATTTGACTTGTTTCCACTTTTGAGTAATGCTATTATAAATATACATGTACAACTTTTAGTTTACACGTTTTAATTTCCCTTGGGTATTTATCCAAGTTTGCAATTATTGTAACTCCATATTCAATCTTCTGAGAAAGTGCCAGAATATCTTGAAAAGTGGCTATATATTTTTTAAAGATTTATTTGTTTATACATACAGAACTGGGGTACAGGCCAGAGGTGCAGGGGTGGTGAGAGGATTCACCAGAGACAGAGTGGGGAGCAGAACATGCTGACTGACGAAGTACACTGCTGAAGGGAACAGAGGGCAGGTCAGTAGAGGTCTGCTACGGAAAAGTGGCTTTATTTTTATAATCCCACCAGCAGTAGATGAGGGGGCCCAAATTTACAAATTCTTGGCAATACTTGTTATTATCTGTCTTTTTTACTACAGCCATCCTAGTGGGTATGAAGTGATATCTCACTGTAGTTTTGGTTGTAATTTTGATTTGCATTTCCCTAATTGTAATGATATAGAACCTCTATTATGCTTATTGGCCATTTGTGTATTTTCTTTGGAGAAATGTTTATCGAGATCTTTCTTCCATCTTTTAATTGGATTATCTGCCTTTGTTATTGAATTATAAGAGTAATTTATGTTTGAGATACTAATCCTTTTCTGGATACAATATATAACTGTTTTCAGTGATTACCAGGTAATCCTTTAAATTTTTTGATGTCATCTGAAGTGCAAAATTTTCAATTCTGAGATTATAAAACAATGACCTGAGTTGGGGTAGTTTGGAATAAAATCAGAAATATAGAATAGAAGCTAACCAAGACTAGGAGTCTTGACTGCTAGTAGCAGGAAGAAGTCAATAAAGTAAGGTTTTAAGATGAAATAGATACAGTTTGGCTCTGAGTAAACAGTATTTCCTTTATGTTTTTGGAAGCAGTCTATATATACCATGCTACATGAATAGATTCCTAGATTCCCAGAGCAATAGCATGCGAACATATATGACAAAGTAGGAAAAACACAGAACTACCAATCAGAAGGCCTGGATTTGAATTTCAGCTTTAGCTCTTGCTAGCTGTATGATCTTGTTCTTTATCATCTTGAGTCTTTTGTTGCTTGGAAAAGGGAGATAGAATATCATCATCGTGTTTCCTCTCAGAGTGATTAGATGGAGCCAGGAAGGTCATGATTATGGAAGTGTTTTGAAAATAATAAAGCTCTCAGATAAATATAGTATTGTTGGTGGTTAGCTCTGAAAGAAATCCTTTTACTTCTCTATTCTAAACTCAAATTCTACACAAAAGGTGAGTTGCCAGCTAAGGAAAACAGCTGTAACTAACTGAGGGCAATAATCCAGGAGCAGAAGATGCCCTGGACTAAAGGCACCCACTGCCCCACCCACCCCTAGGAAAATAATCAAATGAGTGAGAGGCAGGAACTATTGAGACAGTATAGGAATTATGACTGGAGAGAAAATAGCATTTATGGAGTTCATTTTTAGAGGTAAGAGGATAAGGCAGTAAGCTGTCATGAAGCTCCTCTAAACATTCTGGTCTCTAGAATTTAGGAAAGCAGCACTGCTTATCTTCACCATACTCCTTGACATATTTTGATTGCTGACAGATTACCTAATAGCTAGAATTGTTTTTTTAAAGATTTATTTATTTATGCATATACTTTATGGGATACAGGCCAGCGGTGTGGGGCATGAGAGGATTCACCAGGGACAGAGTGGGGAAAAGAACAGTGGGGATTTACTGAAATACACTGCTTAAGGGAGCAGTGGGTGAAACAGGAGAGATCTGCAGTGCCAGGTGGGTCACCTCCCTGGCCTGAGATGGAACTGGAACTCAAGCTGCAGTGGCTGCAGATACCTTCATAGTGCTGCACTTTAACCCCTTGCACCACCAGGGAGGGCCCTAATGACTAGATATATTTTGAAAATAATTATTGTGTTCTAAAAACACACATTTAAAAATAGCTCCTGCATGTTGAAGATAGGGAGATACCAAATCACTGACACCTCAATAAACAACTTTGATAAGACTGTTTTCCCCTTCTGCTGGGTTCTTAATTCCCAAAAGGTAAAATTCAATTGGTATTATCTGTTTTAGACAATATTTAACAAAAATCTCATAAGTCTAAATATAGCTATTTTTGTTTCCATGAAAATTTCAAAATACTGAGTTTCATATTTTAATATTTGTATCACTAAGTTAAAATGGTATTAGATATTACAGTACAAATGCACCAGTTTTATTTGTAATATCCACTCAGCTAACAACTACTTGGATAATAGTACTATGTACCAAAAAATCGTAGGCATAAGACTAAAAAATGGGCCTTCTGCCTTGAAGTCCTCGGAATAGAAGGAACATACCTCAACATGATAAAAGCCATCTACGATAAGCCCACAGCCAATATTATCCTCAACGGAGAAAA
>NW_004567111.1:47876439-47880858 GCF_000260355.1 Condylura cristata
GGTGGTGGCACAGGGGTGATTTGGTGATGGGAAACCCGTGGGGATTACAATTGAGATGAAAAAAAAAATGTGAAAAATGATGTAAAAATAAACTTTTTAATTAAAAAAAAATAAAAAAAAATGGGCCTTCTGTTTTGAAGGATCAACTATAATATAATTCTATATAGGTATAACAGCTCTATATGTAAAGGGCAATATGAGCAAAGAAGACATTAGACTTGGAAATCATGAGAAAGCCCTTTTTCTGAGCATATGAAAATCAGGAGTGTGAGGTGTGAGTACCCGAAGCAAGATGGATACTTAGGAATTATGCATTCTAAAAAGAGCAACACATCAAATCTGTTTAGAAGAAGGTTGGGGAATACTGTTTCCAATAAGATTAAAATTTAAAGGAATATGGGTGATGGGCACAGGTGGTTTTGTGGAGGCTAAAAAAAAAAAAAAGTTAAAGGGATTTGAAAATTCTGCCAATGGTAAGAATTTCCATATACCAGAAAGCAAAAATCTTTGCCATCATTTAATAGTGTGTCTCAGTATATGGTAGAGAAGGGATTACCAAAGGTAAACTGAAGTGGTGTTTAAAATAGCATGTGACTACTTGGGATGAATGATGGATAAACATTCTGGTATGCTTGTATTTGGATTGAGAAATATTTTAAGCACCTGGATTTTCGTTAATCCTGTTTTCCAAAGCAGAAGCATTCTATGTATTTGTTAGGCAGCCTAAGGAAGATAGACTGCCAGTGTTAAGGCCAAATGAAGCATTCTTCTGTATCGGAGTTACAGAGCTAAAGTTATTTGTAGTGGGATTTAGGTAACATATCTTTCTTCTTTAATTGTCTTATACAGAAGACTTTAATGTGAATTTGAAAAACGTAATGTGGAAGTTATAAAATACTTTATGTGCAGTTTTGTAAGAAAAGAGTAACATGTTGAATGAAAGAACTTTGTAAAACTAATGGCAGTGGAACCCATGCTAAGATGGGCTATTGAAAAAGATTGTAGAAGTTTCTCATAAGAGTTTTAAACTTATATAGATCCACTTTGTGATAACAGTGTTTCAGAACATTCTTTTGCTTTGTGCTTTTGGTTACCCTCATTGTGTTTCATGACCCATCTCAATCTCCACTTTAACTAAGAAGCCTTTTCTTAGTTATCTACTTGGATTTGACTATTCCTGCTGTCACTGTATCAAAACATCTATATAATTATAGGGCAATGCTTTGTTCATGTTTGGATACCCTTTGCTCTATTTAAATCTGTTGCATTTCAAGTTTCCAGTTGAGTGTTGGAAAAAAGTAAGCAATCAGTATTAAAAGAATCACATATTTCTTCCATTAGGCTAAATTGATCATCTCATTGTTTTAGGAGTTGGTTATGGTCTCTCAAATTTCTTGGGTTTAAGCCCTTTTCCTTATTTTGGAATGCACTTTCCTCTTCTGGTTATGTAACTCTTATGTGTCCATCTAGCTCCAGCACAAGTCTCATTTACTTTGTAGAGTTCCCAGGAGATTAAAGGCTTGAGTGACCACTCTTCCCTTGGAAAATCTAAAGTATTTATTTACAGATTTGATATATTAAAAAAAAGCATGTCCCATCCATAACTAGTTTGTGAGCATGTCAAAGACAAAATCTCAAAAAGAAAATGTATCCCTCTTCATTGTCCCAATTCCAAGCATAGTACTCTACTCAGAGTTGCTGGTCAATAATAATAAATAATAATTGGTAATTAAGAAGGGGGGGAAATAGCTAATTTGATGATTTAGGGAAATTTATGTTGAAGTCACTAATGTTAAATCAGATTTCTAAAATATGCACACCATAAAGAAACATGATCAACACTTCTAGTATTACAAAGTAATAGTGTAAGTCTCCATCCCTCATCCAAGACCCTTGGAACCATTGTTTTGAAATTGAACTAAGTAAAAACTATAATTGACACTTTTGTCAATTCAAATCTTAAGTCACAGTTTTCTCCCTTTTGAGCTTATCACAAAACTACTCCCAAAAATTGTACTATTGTACAAAATTTGTACTTTCAATGATGAAGATTTTCTTGAAAGTAAAAATGTGAATTTTGGGTGGTTCCAAAATTCAGGGACCCAAATGGGGTGGTCCCCCACAGGATAGTGACTTCACTTTACTTAAAAAACATCTTTAAAGAGGATCCACTGAGAGAATAGAGGTTTGGAGGTTGTATGTAAGGAGGAGTAGGGATTACTGAATGATAAAGAAAGATCACAAGGATCTGGATTGAAGACAGTGGCAGTGGATTTGGCAACACATTTTAACACAGGAGCCACATGATGAAAAGTGACTGAGTCCTGCATTAACAATATAAAGGATGTTACTGAAAATAGAATGTCAGCATCAGATCCAAGCAGCCTTGTGAAGAAAGAAGCAACAGACCCTGATAGTGAATCAAAGAGTTGACAGAGAAAAAGGGATAGTTATTGGTCGAGATAGGTGATATGTTAAGTCTCCCTGCAAGTTGCAGGCCACTGACAGAAATATTTGGATTTTTGTGTGATGTTGTAGCCAACATGTGATGAGCAACTTGAACCACTGTTGACCAGCACTAGGTAGCCCTATCTCTGTGGCAGGTTATTTTTCACACCTATGTGACATCTCATCACATTACTTGAAGGCAATAAAATATTTAAAAATAAAATGGCTCTAGTCAATGTTAACTCTGTCACAGTTATTTAGCTAGTTGAGATAAAATAAAGAAGAAAGCAAAGTTTCTCTGGCACTATAAGTTGAATAATGATGGTAAAATATTTTCTCTTTCCTAGAAGTGATTATGGAAATGCTATGTGAAAATAGAGGTAAAGTAGTCAGAATTCTTTTCCTTACAAGTGACAGAAAACTAACTTGAATCGGCATAGGCAGAAAAAATGAATTTATTTGTTCATATAACTGAAAAGTCATGCTTTAGGCATGACTGCCTCCAGGTGCTCAAACAATGTTAAGCTTATCTTTCTGGCTTCATTTCTATGTCAGATTCTCTTTCAAATAATAAGAAAGTTGGCTCCAAGTGTATTCAGACCTAAATGACCCTTAAATGCTGGTGTCCTCTGTTCTTTTTATATTCATATTGACCCCTCAAAAGACTGTGAATGGTGTTGGAGTGTCTTGCATGTCTGGACTAGTCAGTTAACCACTGAGGGAAGGGGACACTCTTCCTGCCAAGTTGGTTCTTGTGCCTGCTTCTGTAGTGAGAGGGGTAACTTCTGATGATTGGTAGGGCCCAATAGAAATACATGGAAAGGAAGAAATGGGGTCCTTGAAAGGGAAGGATAAGGACCTAGAATCAAGCAGTGATTGAAATCAACTTTTTTTTTTAAAGATTTTATTTATTTATGCATACAGAAATGGGGTACAGGCCAGAGGTATAGGGGTGGTGAGAGGCTTCACCAGGGACAGAGTGGGGAGCAGAACAGGCAGATCAACAAAGTACATTGCTGAGGGGAGCAGTGGGCGGGTCAGGAGAGGTCTGCCGTGCCATGTGGTCACCTCCGGGGCAGGCGGGGATCGAACTCATGTGGAAGCGGCTTTAGCTTCTCAGTGCTGTGCTTTAACCCGCTGTGCCACCAGGGAGGGCCCGAAATCAACTTTTAAGATGAACCTAAAGTTATTGGTTCTAGTGAAACATTAAAAGCCAAGTTAACATTATAATATTGGACTCTGGGAAGTGGGCAAAGCAAAGAACTAGGACTAGTGGTTCAAGTCAGCATTCATATGTTATACTTGGAAAAAGCTCGTAATGATGAAGGACTGGGCCAGAGCTTAATGAAAGCAGAAGTCTAGTTAAATAATTCCTCTGGATAGTATTCAAGGATCTCTGGATAAAATAACAGTTCAGAATGGCTAGGAAGTTATTGCTTTGATTTGTGGCTAGGAGACTTAGGTCTGACTGATAAACAAATATTTAGCCAATCTAGCACTAGGACTTTCTCTTACTTAAGTGTGGGGGCCAGGTAGCAGGCAAATCTCTGTTGAATGGGTTAGAACTTTGAGTTCAAATCAGTGATAGTGAAGCAACAGATGTATATTTGCTTTGTTGAAACTACTTAAGTTCTAGAGGAAGGCGAAGGGACTTGCAAAATCAGAGTGTGGGTTTGGAAAGCCAGAGAGAGACTAACGATAGGGCTAAAGATGTTATGGGTGAATCCTGATACTAATGTAAAGGTGATGTGCTTCTTACCTCTTTGTTTTTTCCTATTGCTACAGAATTTATCCACACAGCCGTTAAATGTATTTCAGGTCTCTTTCCAGAACACTTACAGGGTTTCTGGGTAGAAGAATGAGAATCTGAACTTTTTTACATTTGTTAGATGAACCCAAGTTGCTCTAAGGCCTATGTTCACAGGGAAGATGAGGATATTTGTTCACACTGACTCTTAAAAGATGAATGAC